>NC_054745.1:47573360-47724898 GCF_018143015.1 Lytechinus variegatus
GTTGTTGTTGTATTGCTATTTACAATTTTTGAATAACAGGGTTTGGAGAAAAGGCTAAGCTCGATATTTTTTCCACTGGAATATCATTATGGTATCTTGGTTTGGACTTATATTATAATTTTTGAAATAACTGGGTCTGGAAAAAAGACTTTGGACTTACATTATAATTTTTGAAACTACTGCGTCTGGAAAAAGACTGGACTTTTGTGCTATATGAAGGCATTACTATAGGGTTTTAGTTTTTAGTTTTAAATAACCGGGTGTGGAGAAAAGACTAATTTCTCAATTTACTCATAGCGCGTATATTCACAATACGTTCAGTATAATTTAAAACAACAACAAAGACTTTGATTCCACCAGTTTTAATTAACTGGGTCTGGAGAGAAGACTAGGCTCGATTCTCATTTTTATTCCACCGGAACATCATTATCGTATCTTAGTTTGGACTTATATCATAATATTTGAAACAATTGGGTCTGGAATAAAGACTTTGGACTTATATTATTATTTTTTAAACAACCGGGTCTGGAATAAAGACTTTGGATTTATATTATAATTTTTGAAACAACAGGGTCTGGAAAAAGACTTTGGATTTATATTATAATTTTTTAAACAACCGGGTCTGGTGAAAAGACTTTGGACTTATATTATCATTTTTGAAACAATCGGGTCTGGAATAAAGACTTTAGGCTCATATGATTATTTTTTAAACAACCGGGTCTGGAATAAAGACTTTGTACTTATATTATAATTTTTGAAACAACCGGGTCTGGAATAAAGACTTTGGATTTATATTAAATTTTTGAAACAACCGGGTCTGGAAAAAGACTTTGGATTTATATTATAATTTTTGAAACAACCGGGTCTGGAGAAAGACTTTGGACTTATATTATCATTTTTGAAACAATCGGGTCTGGAATAAAGACTTTGGACTTATATTATTATTTTTTTAAACAACCGGGTCTGGAATAAAGACTTTCGATTTATATTACAATTTTTGAAACAACAGGATCTGGAAAAAGACTTTGGATTTACATTATAATTTTTGAAACAACCGGGTCTGGAATAAAGACTTTGGACTTATATTATATTTTTAAGCAACCGGGTCTTGAATAAAGACTTTGGATTTATATTACAATTTTTGAAACAACAGGGTCTGGAAAAAGACTTTGGATTTATATTATAATTTTTTAAACAACTGGGTCTGGAGAAAAGACTTTGGACTTATATTATCATTTTTGAAACAATCGGGTCTGGAATAAAGACTTTGGATTTATATTATAATTTTTGAAACAACCGGGTCTGGAGAAAAGACTTTGGACTTATCATTTTTTAAACAATCGGGTCTGGAATAAAGACTTTAGGCTCATATGATTATTTTTTAAACAACCGGGTCTGGAATAAAGACTTCGTACTTATATTATAATTTTTGAAACAACCGGGTCTGGAATAAAGACTTTGGGCTCATATTATTATTTTTGAAACAACCGGGTCTGGAATAAAGACTTTGGATTTATATTATAATTTTTGAAACAACCGGCCGGGTCTGGAAAAAATGGATTTATATTATAATTTTTGAAACAACCGGCCGGGTCTGGAGAAAAGACTTTGGACTTATATTATATTTTTTGAAACAGTCGGGTATGGAATAAAGACTTTAGGCTCATATGATTATTTTTTAAACAACCGGGTCTGGAATAAAGACTTTGTACTTATATTTTAATTTTTGAAACAACCGGGTCTGGAATAAAGACTTTTGGCTCATATTATTATTTTTGAAACAACCGGGTCTGGAATAAAGACTTTGGATTTATATTATAATTTTTTAAACAACCGGGTCTGGAATAAAGACTTTGGATTTATATTATAATTTGTTAATTAACCGGGTCAGGAAAAGAGACTTTGCACTTTTGTGCTATATGAACGCATTACTATACGATTTTAGTTCAGAACGGATTTGCCAAAAATCCCTTCAAATTTATTACATTTGTGGGTAAAGTCATTATTACATTTGTGGGCGATCAAAAATTATTACATTTGTGGGTAAAGTGCATTATTACATTTGTGGGTGAAATTATTACATTTGTGGGTAAAGTGTTATTACATTTGTGGGCGTTATTACATTTGTGGGTAAAGTGTTATTACATTTGTGGGCGTTATTACATTTGTGGGTGCAACAGGGGGGCATCAGCATTTTCAAATTTTTACATGTTTTAACATGTTTAACAAGTTGTAGAAGATACTACTTTAAACCCCTATGATGATACGTCACCAAAAATTGTGCTCACTCAACAATAAACATACGTTATCAAAATTGTGTGTAGAGTGGCTAGATGATGGATAGAAAAACAGCAGTAACACCACAAAATTCGGCTAAAAGGAACATTTGCCCAACTTTGTATTTACACAATCTGAAAAACGACTCTTATGACTTTCAAAAAGGTTATTTCTAATTCAATCATTGATTACTCATGCGTGACTTCACCGATCAATATCATTTTTCACCAGGAGTTGTTTAATGACTGTAGAGAAATACCTACGAAATATAATATTTCAAAATTATTCCGTTCAAAAGGTACAGCGATTTGATTTAAGGGGGGTGGGGGTTAAATTTTTGTTGTATATATATCAATATGAATACGATTTAAAGCAAATTAATGTTTATCTAAAGGGGGAAACGAGAGACATAAGGAAGGTGAGACAACATTTCAAACGTTTGAAACTCTTTAAAGTAAGAAAGGAACAGTGAGTGTATAATGAACACATATGGCATGTATGTAGGGTGCATTTATACGAGAACCAGTGCTGAATAACCGTTTCGGGTTACAGTTTAAACTGGTTAAGAATTGATGACAATAAAATATGTATGTGAACCATGAGCAACGAGGTGATCGAAAATAGGACTACATTTGCAATCCTGATGGGAAATTTATTGCATCTGTATTAATTAACTGGGATAAAGAAGCAGCGACCAAAATAAAAACTCTTGAATTGCTGTTGACCCGCACTTGTTCAAGTGACATTCTTTAGTGTTGAATTTCACCATGTCGTGGTAAGACCCTCTCACACACACACACACACACACACACACACACGCTCTCTCTCTCTCTCTCTCTCTCCATTCTAATACACTTCCATTCCCCTTCGCCATCTATGTTCTTCATCTTTATATTTCTTCTTTTGTTCTCGCTCCCCCACACACGCACATCCACACACACACACCCAAACTCTCTCAAATCAATCGTCTTTAACAAACTATCTCTCTCTGTTTAATCAATGCACTAGCTCTCTCTCTGCTTCTTTGCACCCCTCTCATCAATAACCAACCTCAGTGTCTTGTCACATAATGAAATAAAAATCTTACGACCAGTCATATCACATTGCAGTAAATGTTGTGCGTGATATTGATTGCTTTCACATAAAACAATAACATATACCTCAGTCAAAATGTTAACATAAATCTGATCAGTGTAGTTTTATTATTCACAAGCGTTCACAAGTCTCCATATATTATTGAACAAATCAAACGAGAGTTATTGTATATCTGCATTCAATAATAAATAAGTGATTTAACAACAGAGTCCAATGTACAACATCTACGATCAGCGGCCTCGTAACACACAAATTTACTATCAATTTCTCGTTGTAAGTTTTGATTCTGGTTGGTTCATTGTGATTATTATGAACAATTAAGTACATTCAACCATGATCTTTATTTGCCATTGTAGTTTTACGATTGACTGTAAACTTTTGTGAAAAGATGACTAAATTGGGTATTCTCAATCCGATTTTCGTGCTCAACAATAACAACCTTTTTGCTTCAAATTATTGTTCGAAATCAGCTTGCTGAAAATGTACACTGACAAAAGAGAAGAGACTGTGATTTATGCCAAACATTCCCCACAAAAATATTTTTTCACGCAAACGAATCAAAGTGCGATAGAAAATTTCACCAAAAAATAAAAGAGAAAGATCCCGCTGATGTCATGTTGCTTCTACACAACACCAAAAATTAACATGAAACATATCAACTTAAGAGGCGGAAATACATTAAGTAAAAGAACTACTCATATGTTGTGGTTTCCATTACCAGCTACTCAAAAACACAACTTTATAAGCTTGAATAAATTTCATAATTTATGATTCATGATGAATAAATATACCTCATTTTAATTACAACTTATATCATATCAAGGAATAGTAACATTAAGATCAAGCACATATCCTCCAAAACGTATATTATTGTTTTTTTCTTGAAACATAGGGCATGGCAGTCATTTCGAAAACATCATTAACTCATCATTATTATTTTGATATATCATGGTCAACATAATATTGATAAGTCTCTCAAAATAAAGATAAATTAAATAAGGATCGTTGGTGTAAACACTGATTTTACTAGAAATCTGTAAAAATGAGATCATTAGTACATGTATTTTCAAAGATATACCATAAGACAACGCATAGAACTGAAATTTTAGAAATCAGTATTTTGCTGAAACCAACATTCTTATCATTTTCCACTGTTAATCTACACAACGCTTATAGACTGACCAATGAGGTCTCTACACTATATTCTGAAGATGAAAGAGTTTCAAAATTACATAGGATCTTTTTTCCAATTATCAACACATTAAACGCAATCATTATGAATTCTCACAAATTTATAGATTACGACGTTATTAATAATATCATATCACAGAATATATACGTGCAAACTAACACCATTTTCTAACAATAATAAGCTTATTACACCAATTCGAAAACAAGTATATACATATAAACATATTAAGTGCAATTTGATGATAAGTGCCTAATTGTTCTATATACACTATATAACATGCAATCAATATCAATATCTTAATTATCTTTTGTCTAAGCTAGGTATTATAAAGTATTATAATGTTAACTCAATTCTATATTGACCCTTCTTACGAATAACAAATTATTATACTAGTCATTGTATTCTGGACCGTCGTCTCCACCACTGTCATTAACATTACCGCCATCGTCATCGTTATCATTAACATCATCATTGTCATCATTATCACCATCATGAGCAGTATGGTATGAGGAATATGAAGAATAAGATAGGCCTAATGTTCTAAGAACAGTCACTTAAGTCCCATGTATCATAGCAATGCACAAATTTCCAAAAATATATGTTTATGTTGTGTATAAAAAATGAACTACTTTTCAGTTCGATTTAGCTATGGAACCAGCAATCAAAGACAAATTCTTATCATCATAATAATCATAATCATCATCATCATCACCATCATCATCATCATTATCATCATCATCATCATCATCACCACCACCATCATTATCATCATCATAATTACCATCACCACCACCACCATCATCATCCTCATGAACGACCAGTCATATTATGGCTATAATTTTTCTCCTGGCGGTGGGTACGTATATCATTTGTTCACTTCTCTCGTCCAGCGCTTATAGATTTTGCTTCCTAATGAACATCGTGTTGAACAATACACGCAAGTTTAACCCTCTCAATATCAGGTTTTACAAACTTCATTGACTTACTGCACATCAACATAACTATATATCATGAGGCACGGGCGTAAATGACAGGGTATGGGGGGATACATCTCCAATTGTGAAGAGGGGGATGACATGCACAATCATCTCCCCTTTTCAAGACAGAACAAATAATCAATAGATGAATACTACTGTTAATGCGTGGACTCACCTTTAAATGCGGTTAAAGTGCTTAAATCTGCCTAATTTTGGATTCTGAAAAAATGATTTTTTTTTCGCGCAGTCGCTCCACTCCCGCGTTCAATCTAATCTGACAAGATTTTGGCCGTTACAAATCCCTACGTTTAGCATATAGTAAATATCCTATGCATAATGAGAGTAATACGTCCCCTTGTATTCATTGTGTGTGATACCATTGGCTAATGAATATGGTTATTACTTTGATCATAAACCAATCGAAATATCATTTATCATACACCGATGGTTAAGGGTGTGTGTGTGTGGGGGGGGGGGTGTCATGCTATCATTGCATCTTTGTGGAAGCGAGGAAAATATAGGTATACTCTATACTTCGAGAGTTAAGAGAACGATGAGTTACTGATGACATTGACCATATCAATGCCGTTAATTAAACACAGAGGCAAGTTAGGACAGCAAAATTTCCCTCACACTTTGCAATTTCATCCGTTTATAGAAACTTTAATTGATTCCACAAAAATTGTTAAACATTTCAAATATGAATTCTGTTGCAAATTTTAAATAATATTGCATCACCTCTCAATATTATCTTAGCTTATTCAAAATCTTTCCTTTCTGCAATATTGTTATCGCATTTCATCACCTATTTGGAAGTTAATTTTGTGGCTTGTGATGACTTATAATCATTTCATAAGCACCCTTAATCCCGATAATGATGATTGCCTTTTTCATTCTTATCTCACCTCTAACCAGTCAGCACATGAGTTTTCATTGAATAGAATATGGACTGTTTGATACTTATTTGCTCTCTTTATTTCTTTCCTTTTCTTCTGTAGTTCTGTAATATATTGCTGATTAACCTTCATCATCCTCTGTAATTATATTCACATCATTTTAAACGACTGAAGCAACTTTTCAAGGCTAGCAAAATGCGCCCATTCTGTTACATACCCCTTGAAAGATGATTTGGGCATCATTTCGTCTTACGACTATCCAAAATTATATCTATCCCTCGCTTCGCTTGGTCGCATATTGATAATTGCACTTATTCGTTTATTATAACCTAGCAAATCCTTTTCAACAAAGCTATCTAACGAATTCATTATATGTCTTTAGTAATATATACATTTAAAGTATATACACAGTTATACACTGCCCGTGATGTGATAATTACATCCCAGTCTTGAAAGAGTTTTTTTGACAAAACTTGGTCTTCCAAATACTCGTTCGCATAACTAGATTAAATGTACACCATTACTTTACATCTATAAAAAAAACCCGTTAAAGTCCTTAACTCCAAGTTGGTAGCATTATGTACATAGACATATACCCCAATAGAAACAAAATATGCTGAAGATAAAAGGTAATGCTTTAAAAAGGTAAAAGGTGAACTTTGACATATACCCCAGTATACATAGCTTTTAATGTGGTGGGTGTCCCCACTTTGCTTGAATTTTCAGATCAGTATATTGCTATCACCCCCTCCCCCCCCCCATTGCTCGGATCGGATTTACCACAGTGTTATAAGGGGAATGATGTCTAATGCTGAAACAGAATCTACCCATCATCCCTGTCCCGTCATATCCATATATCTTACCTTCTCTCTCTCCCTCTTTATGTTCAACCTTCCTCATTCCCTTGGTTTTCTTACTCTCCGTCTCTCCCTTTCTCTCTCTCCCCTCTAAGCATATCATAATATCAATATTCAACATGTTTTCAACCTATATTATTTCAGTATCACATCATGTTTATTCTAAATATATCTATACCGTCCAACAACTGCAATTTCGTGAAACTTTAAGATTATTACAAGAGGGAAGATAAGTGAAAATGGTAAAATGAGATGCAGCATAATTAAATTTCTATGCATTTTATCATGGATCAATAATAAATGAATCTGAATCTGAATCTTTGTCCAAGCATTGGAACTTGGCTTGCCAATTTCACTTTATGTCACCATGTTTACTACATTTTGTTTACTTTGTAACGTGTTGAACTCATTAAATATTGGTTGAAGCCTAATACTTCATGCAGCCACCCGGTTCATTGTTCGCAAAATAAAAGCCAAAAATTGAGATGATTATTTTACATTGATTTTCCATCTTTTTGTTCGCTGATAGAAACATGAATGTTATTAGAATGACAGACGAAAGTCACGAAACAGATTATTTCAAACAGTGTCCGACAGCCCCCTTGGTATATACATGTATTTCTGGAAATAGGTTACACTTTTTTCATGAAGAAAATGCACATTACTCGCTTCATGTGAAATTCCAGTCATATTAAGCGTGAATGATTCCAATTCATTTTGTTTTATATCTTTTCATTAAATTTTTTGATAAATCTCAGGAATCTTTTCCTCCTAAGTCCACGTGCCCATTCTAAACTAAATTTGTTCGGTCACCGTGTTCAGTTGAATCTGATCATTATCTGCCCCTCTTTATCATGGTGTGTATGGCTATCAATCTTTCAAAATGACACGGAAAAAAGGAATTAGAAAATATGACATTATGAAATATGTCCTCGCATATAATAGATTCAACAAATGATATTGAGACCTATTTCCATATGAATGATAGGTTCTTGGATGCGGACCTATGAAAAAATGTTCATTTTCAACCGGGATGTTTAAAATGGCTGAGAGTTATTAGGCCTATAACTTAATAACATAATTGATGCAAATAATTCTCTAAAGATGGTATCACTGTGGTCATGGTATAATAAAATTGTGAAAGTTAATCCAATAATTGATCCCGATATATCATCATTCTATAGTGAGATTCTCTTTTCGAATACGAGAATACTATCTCCATCACAAGCAATTATCTTGCCTGATGATGAGATCATTACAAGGGAATGAACAAGGTAAAACAGCCTATCACCCTCATCAGTCATTCTAGTAGATAGAGGGAATGACGTCACTCTTCTCTTCTTCACTTCATTCCCACTCATCACCTGATCAATCATACACGTCTTACACTTATCATCTGATGTCACGACGTAGAGGTCGTCTGTTATAGGATCAACACTGACATTACAGATTACATGACTGTGGGGGATTTCCCTTTGACCACCCTGTCTGTCTATGATGAGTACTCTCTCATCACCAGAGTGAGCGATGATGTGACCTGATGATAGCACACCTCGCATCACTACTTCCTCTTTACATTCGATGGTATTCACGATCTTACTATCAGCTGGGTTGATGACGTATATCTTAGACTGACCCCACTCAGCAGCGATGATCATCCCATCACGGTCAACAGCTGCATCCACCGATGAGATATCGCCTGTTGTGTTTCTTGGTATTGTGACGTAATTGATGCGCATCCATTGTCTGTCGTACGCACTAATGCATCCAGTCAAACTGTCCCCTGTATAACCTTTACAGTCTCTACCGCATACTATCTTGTCATCAATAAGTAATGCACAGGAGAAAACACATGATGTATCAGTACCCGTCAGCACTCTCTGAATGTGTTTAGTGTTTATATCTAACATGTATGTATGGCTATCTGACACCCAGTCGGTGAACACATTCCATTCATCTATGCAACCAACAATAACTGGGTCTGTGATTTTATCTTTGACACTTATTGCATCACTAAGCATCCACTCGCCATCATACCCACCAATCCTACCATCATACTTCTCTCTCCCAACACCCTTCACAAACCTAACACCTGATATTCTATCAGTGATTTGTTTCACATCATTCTTATAAAGTGGTTTCTTTAGTTTATCACTCACTGACATGTTCACACTATGACCGTCTTTAACAATGTTTTTATCGTCTTCTAGTACTCTATCTACATGTATGGTCTGTATTGCATTCTCTATTGTTTTTGTGTAATCCTGCAATGATTTCATCAACTCTCTGATCTTCTTATCCTTCTCTTTAACAATGTTATCAATGTCTCTATGAAGACCAATCTTCTTATTGTCCATGTGTCTTTGTCTAATCTGTGCATTTGTATGGATTAATTCAAGTTGTTTATCTCTCTCTTCATTGTTCTTTCGAATCTTCTCATTAATCTTCATAATCTCTTCTTGAAGTACTTGATTCTGATCATCAAATTCTTGGTTAATTTTGTCAGCCTCCATCTTCTCCTTAGGCGGTGCTGCACCATCCCGAGTTTGCTCAATCTCGAGATTTTAGCCCGATCTATGGAAGCTTAAAAGTGCCACCGAGATGTTGAGATAATTATCTCGGGAAGTCGACATCTTGATAGCAAAAGATAAGATGACGAGATCCTGGATCTCATCATGTCGACATCTTTTAGAAGAGATGACAAGATCCCGGATCTCATCATGTCAACATCTTTTCGAAGAGATGTTGAGATGGCAAGATCCCGGATCTCATCATGTTGACATCTTTTAGAAGAGATGATGAGATGACAAGATCCTGGATCTCATCATGTTGACATCTTTTGGAAGAGATGATGAGATGACAAGATCCTGGATCTCATCATGTTGACATCTTTTGGTAGAGATGATGAGATGACAAGATCCCGGATCTCATCATGTTGACATCTTGTAGAAGAGATGATGAGATGACAAGATCCTGGATCTCATCATGTTGACATCTTTTGGAAGAGATGATGAGATGACAAGATCCTGGATCTCATCATGTTGACATCTTGTAGAAGAGATGATGAGATGATGAGATGATCTTGTCATCTCAACATCTCTCTCTCCCTCTCTCTCAAATCAATTCATTTCCTCTCTCTGTTCCCCTCTGTATAAAATGTGATATGAATGATCATAAAACATTACACCCCCTTCGCTCTACTTCCTTACATCCCTCTCATTAATAACCAATAGTAGTGTCTTGTAACATAAAGAAATAAAATCAATCTTACTATCAATCGTATCACATTGCAGTAAATATTGCTCGTAAAATTGATTTCTTTCATGTACATATAGTATATATTACATATACCTCAGTTACAATGTCAATGTGAAGCCGATTATTGTTTTATTATTCACAAAATAATCTTCACAAGTGTTCAGATATCATGGAATAAAGCAAACGATATTTAATGTATGTCTACATTCAGCCACAAAGAAGTGATTTAACAACAGAGTCCAATGTACAACAATTACGATCAGTGGACCGGTAACACAAATATACAATCATTGCCAGTATTGATTCTGGTCGGTTCATTGTGATTATTCTGAACAATCATGTACATTCAACCGTGATCTTGATTAGTCATTTCCATTTTACGATTGTTTGTATGCCTATGTGAAGCGGTAACTCAATTGAATATTCCAAATAAGATTCTGTATTGAACAGTCATATCCATCTGGTTCAATTTATTGTTCGAAATCAGTTTGATCAAAACATACATCGACAATAAAACAACAACTGTGATTTAAAGCAAGATATTCCCTAGTACAATAGATTACAGGCAAACGATTTAAAGTGAGATAGAAAATTCAAGGGAAGATCTGACATCATGTTGCTTCTACACAAGACCAAATGTCAACGAGAAAGAAATCAATAAATGTTCGGTGAAGATAAATCAAGCATAACAACCATTCAGAGTTTGTGCCTTCCATTCATAGCACCTACTCAATAACATGCCTAATAAATGAAATTGAATAAATTTCCTAATTTACGATTCATGAAGAATAAATATAATTAATCTTTATTATAGCTTGTATAAAAAATAGTGATATTTACTTATTTTTACATATATGAATACGTGTTTGGTACTGCAAAATCTTAAAAAAACTTTTTGAATTGTTCCGGGCTGGAAATATTTAGTACCTAATTAAATAGAGTTAAATTCACAGAGTGCTGAAAATTTCATCAATATCTGATAAAAAGCAGCAAAGTTTATTGAATTTTAAAATTTAACAATTTATTGTGAAAACAGTTATATGCACATTACATGAATATTCATTAGATGGACCGATAATGTAGCATTCCCACTTTAATTTTCTTATGTTATTACATGTGATAATAATTGTTTATCTTTCTTTCATACTGTACGTGTGTGAAAAATATATGTCCCTTGTAATGAAACAAGTTGCAGCAATAAATATCTAATGCACTTAATCAGTTGTTATTCCAGTAGTTTTGGCTCTTGAAGGAAAAAAATGAATAAACCAAATTCATAAAATAAAATACAAAGGAAAATGTGAGATATGACATAATCAGTTTGCTCAATGAATATTCATGAGGACATGCCTAGAACTGTCCCGGGAACAATGCAAATCTTTAAAATGCCTTAAGTTTTTATCAAATTTTCATCCAATTTTCAGTGTTTCGTTTGTGTTAATCTGTTGAAATCATATTATTTTCATCCCGGAGTACCTTTTTAAAAACGATCATATGTAATGGTCAAGTCTACCCCAGACAAAGTGTTGATTTGAATACATAGAAACAAAATCACATTACCATAATGCTGAAAATTTCATCAAAATCGGATGTAGAATGAGAAAGTTATGACATTTTAAAGTTTCGCTTATTTTTCCCCCAAAGTGACATACAATTACAGACAGTCGATGATGTCCCTCACTCACTATTTTTTTAATAGTTTGAATTATACAATATTTCAATCTTTACAGATTTGACAGTGAGGACCAACTTGACAGAGCCATAATTATATGAAAAAAGGCTAATTCCACATGATCAGGATGGAATTAATCAATTTTTCACTTGACATTGAAAATAAAATTATAATATTTCATATTTCGCATAATAAAATACAAAAAATAGTGAGTGCATGACGTCATCAGTTCCTAATTTGCATACAGACCAGAATGTGCATTTAATTGTTTTGTGAAATCAAGGAAATCTTTAAATGTCATAATTTTTTTTTACTCTTGTTATTCTTGTTCGATTTCACTCTTTTTTACCATTCTTTGGGGGTGGATTTGTCCTTTAATTTTTTTTCGACATGCACTTATCAGACACTTATCAGATACTCATTATGATATAAATTATGCTGAAGATGAAAGTGAATTATTTGCCATTAAGAAAAGCATTGTGATTTCTAACAAATTGATAAATTATGAGTTTATGTAACATGGCTTTCATATTATTATATCACTGAATATATATATATATATATATAAACTGACACCATTGAATAATAAGCTCACTACACCACAGATACGAAAAACAAGTATATAGAAACGCACACACAAAATATATATTGAGAGAGTCAAATTTCAACATGCTTTCAATAAGTCACAAGTAGTGTAATATTTTACTATGATACCAAAATTTATGAGAATTATAAGTTTTAACCAAAAAGGAAGTCATATATATATATATATATTTTTTTTTTTTTGGGGGGGGGAACAATTGAACTTTCAATTTTCATTAATTTTGCTGAATAAATAGTCAAGTACAAACACTGCCTGAAACGATTATTGGCAAATCACGAGAAGATATATTGCCGGTCAATTGAATAATGTATCATTGATGGTTCCAAATAATATCTACAACATTTTCATGATCCATAATGGGGCAGCCCTGATTTTTCTGAACCTATTGTTGGCAATGTCCCGTACGACACATGAAATGACCCATGGGTGATCGATTTATCCCATATCCCTAATTACTGTCCTTCATTTTTCAATAATTGTCCTATTAAAAGTTGACCCGTACGACACACAATATAACTTATATTGCATTTAATTGCAGGATCTGGATTCAGAAACTATAAATATTAGGCCTATTTTAATATAAGTAATTGATTTGACATAAAGTGAACTGAAAAAGTACTTTTTTATTTCCATAAAACATGAAATAGTTGATTCTAACCATTTTAATTGACTTCATGTAGGCGTATTCTTTTATGAATCCCTTCAACTATATGGGTGATTTTCACTGGTCAGAGCTGGTTAAAATCTTTGTCATTGAGCATGAAAAGAAAAACCTTTATAATTGATTCATCCTAGCCTGGAAGATGACTTCCTCTTGCATGCTAATGAGAAATTATTATAAGATGTAAAAAAAATATTCACCTATCAATCATCTATTTGGACTTCCCTTGATGATCACTATTTTTTTTATATACAGTATTGAAACTCCTTACTGTTTTCAAGTTGTAAAAAAAATCTGGAAAATAAGACAAATCAGGTTGTTAAAAAAAGTGGAAAATAAGACTAACCATATGGTTTCATGAAATGCAAAAAGGTTTGAAAAAGTAGAATCGCATTTCTTCAGAAAAAATATTTTGTGAAATTTCAAGTGACAGTTGTGACATATATCATGTATATATACATTTTATAGAAAAAAATCATAACATTTTAGCCCCACAATTTACACAATTTACACAAACAGTTTCATTCATTCATTGTTTAAATAGTGTATAGGAAATCATCAATTGATTCACTAATATATAACTTCACACAAAACCTCAAGTTTTTCGGCTCGTAAAAATTCTGTGAACCATTGTACATTTCTCATCATGAAAAACAAACGATAATATATTGCTCCCGATTGTACGTAATAATTATTGAGGTTACTTATTATATTATCCTGAATGACTACTTATTAAAGGGCTTTTCATTAAAAGGAAGAATTTAGGGGCAATGCTCACCTTCTGATTGATAAAAAGTTTATTGTTTTATTTCCGCATACATTCGTAATTCCGAAGCTTTGTTATTCCGAAGGTTCGTTTATTCCGAAGGTTCGTATTTCCGAATTTCCGTTAGTCCGAAAACGAAATGAATTTCGTAATTCCGAAGGTTCTTTTCGTAATTCCGAAAGTTCGTTAATCCGAAAACAAAATGAGGTTCGTAGTTCCGAAGGTTCGTTAGTTCGAAAACGAAATAAGATTCGTATTTCCGAAAATGATATTAATTAATTTTGGTAACAAAAACGGTGTTGTCATTACAAAATAACAATCGATGATACATACATGTGTGTGTTGTGGCCAAAGCATGTATTGCATTAAAAATAGGCTCCCGGATCAGGTCAGAGTTTATATTTAAAATTTCTGTTCGCGCTTCTTGCTCGTAGTTACTATCTAGTTACATATTCATCTCGTTATAAAGATCACAAACATATTGCCCATCATATTTAAAATAAATAGCTCGTGCTTCGCACTCGCATTGTTTAAAAAGGGCTTAATGTTAATACATATTTACTTTATTTTATAAAAATAAAGCTAATTATTGACTGTTAGGACTACCCTTTCAAAGAAACATTCAAATCAACTTTCAGCTGCCGATCGAGGAAAATATGGGTGAAAAAAATTCGCCCCCCCCCTATTGGCGAAAGTAGGATCCGCCGGGGGGGGGGGGGCAGGGGGCACTTGCACCTCAAAGCGAAAAAGAAAAACGGGGAAATGCGATTTTTCCAAAATGGGAAATTCCTTTAAAAAAATGTGCCGTTTTTCGAAATAAAATACTCGTTTTAAAGTATGCTTTTTAAATTAGTTTAAAAAGCACACTCTCAATCATTCGATTCGGGTGAAATATGTATCCTAAAGAGGTCACTTTATGCATTCTTTAACAGGTTCCTTTCTGGTCAGTATATTTAAGCTCGCGTTTTACGCTCGTGTTAATTCTTTAGTTTGTTACATCTTTTTAATGACAGCAGAAACCTGCTCGGATATTTTTTATTTTCATTTCTTGTTGAAATGCCCTAAAGTTTTTAGCTTGTGATTCACGCTCTCAACACCTCGCAATAGTGCCATTTTAAGAATAATTGACCACCCTAAACGAGCTTTGCAACTTCAAATTTGAAAAAAAAAATCAAGCCGCTCGCTCATTATACTCTCTCGCGAAAAATAAAGCCTAAATATACATCTTTCCATAATCAGAAGTCAGTTCAAAAAGGATTTTCTCTACTTAATTACTATAAAAAACACACAATGACTTCACGCAGATGATAATCTCAAGGTAAAAGTATTACCAAAGTGCCCATATTGACGCATGAGTTTCATTTTTGGCTTTGACCCCCAAACGAAAATTCGTTCGGCCGCCTTGCCTATCCATCCTCATAACAATTGAACGGCAACAGTGTCCCCCGCCTTCCCCACTTGCCTCTGCTTTCCCAGTTTTCATTTTTCGGATTAACGAACCTTCGGAACAACTAACCTTATTTTGTTTTCGGATTAACGAACCTTCGGAACAACGAACCTTTTTTCGTTTTCTGATTAACGAACCTTATTTCGTTTTTCGGATTGGTGAACCTTCGGAACAACGAACCTTATTTCGTTTTCTGATTAACGAACCTTATTTCGTTTTCGGATTAACGAACCTTCGGAACAACGAACCTTATTTCGTTTTCAGATTATCGAACATCGAGATATAGGCAATTTACGTGTTTCGGAGTTACGAAGTGTAACCCTGTTATTCAGGTTGTCCAGTACAACACTCAAGTGTCTGTTCAACACATATGTGTCCCGTATGACACACAAGTGTCCCGTACGACACATTATTTTGTTTATGATATATGGACAGAAATATTCAATCAAAAGTGGTTTCTAACGTAATGAATGTCTTGAGTTTGATAGGATTATCATTATCATCAGCCATATAAAGTGATCGAAGAAGTCAAAGAGACATAAAGTAAAAAAGTTTGGCTTCAAATTAGAGATGTCCCGTACGACACATTTTGATTTTCCCGTACGCCTCAATGTTCTCAAAATTGTAATTTGCTTTATTTATTAATGTACTAGTATTTGATGATCACCTTTAGTTAGTGGAATATTTTTTGTTTTTCTTGTCAAAAAACTGTCAAATGTTCTTTAAATGTCCCGTAAGATCGCCCATCATCATCGTAACTACCATCATTATCACCATCGTCATCGTCGGAATCATCATCACTACCATCATCATCATCATCTTACCATTATCATCATCTTCATCATCATTATTGTCACCATCATCATTATCATAATCACCATTCCTACTAATTATTCTAAAACTTTTTTTCAGAATACGTGCTATATTTAAAAAAATGGTAATTTACAAAACAAACCCCGGGAAATTAACGTTGAATAAAAATGCAGTTATAAGGTTACAGTAGGCATATATTTTTATGAAATGTTTTTCATTGTCTAAAAGGAATGTATTCTGCTTGTTAGTATGTCTCATAGTCGTCATAGTGAATGCAATGATTAATTGATCCCCACCTAACGTTTATAATGTGAGTCTCTTTTCGAATACGAGAATACTATCTCCATCACAAACAATTATCTTGCCTGATGATGAGATCATTACACGAGAGTCGATATGGTAAGAAAGCATCGTATACTTACCACTCCGTCTAGTTGTTAGAGGGAATGACGTCACTCTTCTCTTCTTCACTTCATTCCCACTCATCACCTGATCAATCACACACGTCTTGCGCTCATCATCTGATGTCACGACGTAGAGATTGTCTGTTATAGGATCAACACTGACATTCAAGATGACATCACTGTGGGGGATTTCCCTTTGACCACCCTGTCTGTCTATGATTAGTACTCTCTTACCAGGAGGGTAATGTTGACCGATGATGTGACCTGATGATAGCACACCTCGCATCCGTACACCCTCTTCACACGTGATGGTATTCAAGATATTACCATCAGCTGGGTTGATGACGTATATCTTAGACTGATCCCTCTCAGCAGCGATGATCATCCCATCACGGTCAACAGCTACATCCACCCGTGAGGAATAGCTCGTTCTGTCTCTTGGTATTGTGACGTCATTGATGTGCATCCATTGTCTGTCATACACACTGATGCATCCAGTCAAACTGTCCCCTGTACAACCTCTACACCATCTACCACACACTATCTTGTCATCATTCAGTAATGCACAGGATATTACCCATGATGTATCAGTACCTGTTATCACTCTCTGGATGTGTTTAGTGTTTAGATCTAACATATATGTATACTCGCTATCTGACAACCAGTCGATGATGATCACATTACATTCATCTATGCAGTCAACAATAATTGGGTTTGTGAATTTATCTTTGACACTGATTGTATCACTAAGCATCCACTCGCCATCATACCCACCAATCCTACCATCATACTTCTCTCTCCCAACACCCTTCACAAACCTCACACCTGATATTTTATCAGTGATTTGTTTCACATCATTCTTATAAAGTGGTTTCTTAAGTTTATCACTCACTGACATGTTCACACTATGACCATCTTTAACAATGTTTTTATCGTCTTCTAGTACTGTATTTATGGTCTGTATTGCATTCTCTATTGTTTTTGTGTCATCCTGCAATGATTTCATCAACTCTCTGATCTTCTTATCCTTCTCTTTAACAATGTTATCAATATCTCTATGAAGACCAATCATCTTTTTGTCCATGTGTCTTTGTCTAATCTGTGCATTTGTATGGATTAATTCAAGTTGTTTATCTCTCTCTTCATTGTTCTTTCGAATCTTCTCATTGATCTTCATTATCTCTTCTTGGAGTACTTGATTCTTACCATCAAATGCTTGATTAATTTTGTCAGCCTCCATCTTTTCCTTGACTTTATCTACGCTGATCGCTTCCTTGATTATGGAATTAAATTCATCTTTCAAAGCTTGTAGATGGGTGTCTGTGTCTTTCGTGCATTGGTCAATTTCATTTTCGTACAGACGACCTTCTTTCAATTTGTCCCTCCCTTTTTCTTTTAGAACTGTTAGCCTCGCCCCACTGTCTTTTATTGCATCATTTATATCTTGTCTCTCGCAAGGCTGTAGATGTTTGATCATAGCGCATGAATAACACAATGGAACGCCAT
Source organism: Lytechinus variegatus (assembly GCF_018143015.1). Lineage (NCBI taxonomy): Eukaryota > Metazoa > Echinodermata > Echinoidea > Temnopleuroida > Toxopneustidae > Lytechinus > Lytechinus variegatus. The sequence goes on from NC_054745.1 coordinate 47,591,786, forward strand.
GATATTTACAATATAATTTTACCTTTTCATCATGTTCTTCACAATAAATATTTGGTACACCTCTTTTAACTCTTGCGATGCATCCTTCTTTAGAGGCGCAGTCATCACAGAGTCTCTTCTTCTCCTCCACATAGTACGTCACATCTGTGATTGATTGACACTCCTTTCCTTCACATTGTTCTGGGTTGAAGTTAGTTGCCATGGTGACCAGAGAATTGATCTGATGAAAATGAAAGACAAAAACATATTTAAAAAAGGGAAGACAGATAGATAGAGAAAGAGAGAGAGAGGGGGGGGGGAGTAGATGGCGTGGTAAAGATTTATAAAGAGGGAGAGTGGAGGGGGAGAGAGAATGCAAACGCAAAAATAGGAGTTGAAGGGAGGGGGACAGAGTAGCGGTTAAAGAAATAAAAAAAAGAATCAATAAGAATGAGGGTAAGAATAGGAGAGAGAGAGAGAGAAAGGGAGAGTAGGATTAAAAAGTTATAGAGGGGGAGAGAGAAAGACGGAGAGAGAGAGAATTTATAATCATAACAAGTGGAATGCCTCTGGCCGTCTCACCTGCATCACGCGGTTCAATATAGCATCAGTGCTGACTTTGAAAACTACTCTAACTCGCACAAGATGTTCAGTGATACATGGTTACTTTTATGTCCACTTTTTATGAACTAGACCAACAAAATTACATAGATATGATGGTTATTCAACAAAAAAACCAACATGGCCAAAGTTCATTGACCTTACATGACCTTTGACCTTGATCATGTGACTTGAAACTCGCACAGGATGTTCAGTGATACTTGATTACTCTTATGTCCAAGATTCCTGAATCAGATCCATAAGATCCATAAACTTTCAAAGTTATGATGGTAATTTAACAGATACACCCAATTCGGCCAAAGTTCATTGACCTTTGACCTTGGTCATGTGACATGAAATGCGCACAGGATGTTCAGTGATACTTGATTACTCTAATGTCCAAGTTTAACGAACTAGACCAATAAACTTTCAAAGTTATGATGGTAATTCAACAGATACCCCCAATTTGGTCAAAGTTCATTGACCCTAATGACCTTTGACCTTAATCATGAGAGCTGAAACTTGCACAAAATGTTCAGTGATGCTTGATTACTATTATGTCCATGTTTCATGAATCAGATCCATAAACTGTCAAAGTTATGATGGGAATTCAACAGATACCCCCAATTCGGCCAAAGTTCATTGACCCTAAATGACCTTTGACCTTGATCATGTGACATAAAACTCGCGCAGAATGTTTAGTGATAATTGATTAACCTTATGTCCCAGTTTCATGAACTAGGTCCTCATATTTTCTAAGTTATGATGACATTTCAAAAACTTAACCTCAGGTTAAGATTTCGATGCTGATTCCTCCAACATGGCCTAAGTTCATTGACCCTAAATGACCTTAAGATGTTGACGCCGCCACCGCCGTCTCCGTCGCCGTCGGAAGGCGGCGCCTACAGTATCACTCTGCTATGCAGGTGAGATGCAGGTGAGACAAAAATGACTTCTCCCTTTACGTTGGCAAATCCCCATATTATGAAGAATTCTCTTTCTTAATCTTAAAAACATCTCAGAATTAACGATGACGTAAGTCACAAAAAAATATTTCTGATTGTTGTGATAAAATAAGACAAATTTTGCTTTTCACAATTTGACATATTACCTGTTGTGGTAAGCGCTTTCTAAGATACCTTGTTCACAAAATATTCACCGAAGATGACATGGTTGCTGATTCAGCAGAAAGTTGAAGGTGTACTCCAGGCTGAAAATGATATGAATTGAAGAATGGAAAGAAGAATTCAGACAAATGTTACAATGAAAATTGGAAATTGTAAAAATATATGTTTTTTTTTCTATTTCTAAGGAACCATTCTTTACAATTTTAGCTTTGTTAATATGAATCTCCCAACCGTCTCAAGACCTTTTTTCCACAAAAAATGACAAAATAGGATTGACATTTGATTCAATATGTAAAATCATATTTTCTTAATTTGTTACTGGGAGACATATTGCTCACGCACATACCATTAACTTTATATATAGGCCTACCCGTTTTCACAAAAATATTGTCAAATTCTAATATTCAATATCTCCGTTACTTTTAATGGTATTGTTTAACTTTGTGAGCAGCCGATTTAAAAAATTCTCAAACCAAGATGAAACATGTGTACAAGTGCATGTATTAGAACTAATAAACCCTGAAAACAACCATTATTGAGAATGAAAAGCTAAAACTAGAAGGCAAACCCTGATTTTGTAAAAAGGCGTCTTATAGACGCCTATATAGTAAACATAAGTGTATGGGATGAAATTAAGATTGTGTTTCCGGTCACTTTATATTTCAATTTTTCAAGCACTAAATAATTATTTTCGAACACAATTTTTTCTGGGCTTCATTTTTGTAACATATCACAGACACAGGTGACAAGTGTGACCTTCTAGCTCAGATTTTTTAAAAGTCAAACCAATGTTAACCAATCACTTTAATCTATAATGTTGATAGAGGTTTTTTCGTGTGTGCTCGTTGAAGCTTTCTTGGTTTATATACATGTATATATACAATCATATTCTTTACGCTTCGAGTAATCATAATCAGTTTGATATGCGACTGTGCGTAAGCCTCGATGTGGATTGTTTCATACCCCTCCTACCCTGAACATTGTTCTCACGAACTGAAGTTTTGTTAGCTCCGTTTTTATTTATTCTCTCACTTATACAGTACGTATCGATAACAAGTTAACACTTTCATTGATAAAGTTCTTGGAATTGAAAAGGAAACAACCTAGGGTAATCTGTTCAGATAATATGTTCTTGGGTTTTGGTCTCATCTTTCAAATGAAAGCATTTTTTTTGACAGAATGCTTCACTTGAGTGAGCACTGTCCATTTTAATAAATCTCACAGAAATCGGTTTGCGCGGAAATGCTTATTATTCACGCTTTGTCAATGAAAAACGGGGGAAACAAACTGACCGTGCGGTTAATTTCTCATACTTATTTTCATTTTCAGTTATTTGAATAAAAATATAAATTTGAACATTCTGTAAAAATTTTGCAACCCAAGCTTACATTTTAACCCGAGGTAAGCATAACCATTACCTTTCTTGTGCCAGCTGGATCTGAAGAAAAATCTGAATGTAAAAAAAAACAATATATTTGGGATATTTCCAGCATTTTTACTAAGCTATTATTTTTAGTGCATAAGTTTTGGTTTCCCTTTTCATTTTACTTCTTGTTTCTCGACACTTTTCCCGAGCATGACAATGATAAACAGAACGAAAATCATGCCAAGCCATTCATCTCTGTGTAAAGCCAGATGCCGTCATAATGCCTCGGTGTGTGTGTGTGGGGGGGGGGGAGGCGCATTGGGGCTCTATGAACTATTTCGGGCAAGGAAACAAATTAAAAAGGTAAAACATATTTTCAAATTACTATTTTTATAAAGTCAATGAACTCTTCATGATTGATGTTTACCTTTATCCATATAACTATTTTTAATTTCTGTGTAAATAATTTTTTCTGAACTTTTCAAAAGTAAGTGGTGCTCACTCAAGCGGAAAGTAGCAGTTATATCGTCATTCTTTTAAAGAGACCTGTACCAATTTTTAATTGTGGAAAAAAACTTTAGGATATTTTACACACACACACACACACACACACACACACACACATATATATATATATATATTAGGATTCTCCTAAGTGCAATTTTTTCATACGCACTGTAGAGGAAAGGAAGAGATGAGCAAGAAGAAAGAAAGGTTCAAATCTCAGTCATATTCATTTCAACCGAAAAAACATGCATCTGCAGACATTACTTACAAATCAGCTAGTTTGGAATTATGCCACTACATGTACTCACAACTACTCTATCTAATGAGATTAGTCTTCCTAGAGCTCACCAAGATTGATAAAGGACACAAAATACTCATCTGAAAACCCAAACTACAAGAGCGTTTCCCCCTTTGCCATTGGAAATTCTTCACTTTCAGATAATGTTTCAAACAAACTATGAATAGAAACTCCAGCTAATATCGTTCCCTCAGAAGAGCATTTATAAGTGTCATTTTTTATTTTTATTTTTAGGTCACAATATGAAACATAGCTCAATATGATTACAATGTGTATCTTTGTAGACCTAACCGTAATAAAAGTAATGGCAGGTAAATTAATTTGACTTTTAAACAAAGTTTAGTAGGGTATTTTCTGTCTGTTCGATCTACTCTCTTATTAGATGACCACCGCTGTTCTCACCATGGTTGGATCAACATACAGGTGCGAAAGTGCATTTCCACAATGAACACTTTTTAAGAACTCATACCGAAGTACCTTGACAGGGGCCGCGGAACGGTTTTCAAAGTGTGTGTGGGGGGGGGGGGTTGGTGGCTGGCCATGCAAAAAATCACAATCATATGATCACTATTTTTACGTTGTTTGTGCATGGTTTGGGAAAAAAGTGGGGGCTGACCCCCCCCCGCGCTTCCGCGGCCCCTGCTTGACCAGTGAACATTTGTACCAGTGCCTTTGTTGGCAATTACACCTTTTGTGTCAAGGTTCAAGCAACTTGTTGCTGACAGACACTTTTCACATGTATATTGAAAGTGACTAGGAGACTGACATCCTTGTTAGAGTCTACAACAGACATACTTTATTATTAATTCAACTTTGACTACCAAAAAATATTGGTACTTTAAGATATTACCTGTCTCCCCAATACCAGGTATGTATAGGTACAATATAGATACTACAATTTTGTTTTCATTAATATTGACTCTCGCTGCATTTTGAAATCTTTTCTTATTTTGCCTGCGTTCCATATAAAACTGTTATATATATATTTTCTATTAAATGCTCCAAAATAAGGGCCAGATTGCACAAGAGAGCATCTCGGACACCGACCGCAAGGGTCTTTCCGCTTTGCGTACATTTTTTTTCTAATTATCCACTCCACCCAGGCCCTTTCAGGTTTACTTGTTGTCTCATCTGGCCCTTCAAAGAAAAAGTTTGAGAACCCCTGTTGTAGGGTATAACGACCTTTATTACTCACCTTGTTTTTATAGATCCTCTCTGATGTATTATGACGTCACCTTCTATGATGATCTCTTGAAAAGAAATGATCGTTTTGATGTTATCTTAAAACTTTGTATAAACTTCAGAGACCGATGTGTTAAACTATAATTATCTATGCTGCGAGACAAGATGGCGTATGTACATGATCAATGTCGGTACACGTCTACGGATTACGCAGTGGTAATTCCCTTATTTCGGGGGTAATGTTCACGCATGGCTAGGCTGTACTACTGTAAGTTGGATGAATATTAAATATGAATTGAGAGGAATGTCACAACCCACTTTTCAGTAGTCACATGTTTACATAGAACATGATAATAGTAGTTTCATGGTGGGAGCGTCGACAATTGATGAACTTCATTGATTCTTCTGAATAGATTAATATGAATATGAATTAAAGCAAAGCGATGAGGTAAGAGAGAAAGAGACAGTAGCAGTGAAAGAGAGAAGAAGAGAGAAGGAAAAAGAGGGAGAGAGGACCAAGTTCGCAAACAAAATAGGAACGGTAAGTGAGTGGTGCAGATATTAGCCACGATGGGAGCATCGATGATCGAAGGACGTGCTTCAGTGATTCTTGTTAATATATCAATATAAAAACTTATTTCTATTTTATGTATTTATTTTGTTTGAAGAACAGGAAAGCCCATTCAACAATTTGTTGGTCTCCAAAGGTCCCATGTGACAGTGTACATAGTATAACATAACAATTGTAACAAAACATTTACATATCAGTATCATAATGAGACAGGCATAGATAAAATGGTAAGTACTTGAATCAAATCATAGGAATGTTTACAAAAAGAGAGAAAAGAAACAGAAGGAACTTGCAGAAAACAGACATTTGACAAAAAACAGGAGCAGAGGGGGGGGGGGGAGAAGAAAGAGAGACAGAGATTGAGATAATAAACTCATGAAATATTTGGAATATTGCAAACAGAGTACATGTGGGAACTGAAAATGGATTGTAAAATCGGTGCATGGCCATATCTTGTAGTGATTGAAGATTTCTATATTTATCTAAGTAGCTGTTTGTAATGTACGTGTATAAAATTTTGTATCCAAAAGAACTGTTGCTGCGCTAGCGCCATGAGCGTCTCTGGATAGTCTGTGCGCTCAATAAAGATATCACTATTATTATTATTTACTATGACTATTATTATCTTATTTGGACGATAATAAGGGGCATTTAACTCTGGAAACTGGGACGCTGGTGGTTCTGTAGCTCCCCCTTCCAGTGGCGTAACTAGGATTTTCCAGGATTTTCGTCAGGGGGGGGGAAGGTCTTTCAAGCTCGTCAGGGGGGGGGGTGGGCAGGGATACATGCATGGGTGGTGGCTTTACATGGGTGGTGACTCGTCGGGGGGGGGGGCAGACTGCCCCTCTGCCGCCCCCCCCCCCCCCGTAGGTAAGCTAGTGCTCCCTTCTCTCAGGATTTTCCAGGGTGTGTTGTGTGTGTTATTACCTATTGGCAGCAAGCATCAACTGGGATTCAGGCGGGCATGCCGAAATATATAAATTTAACCCAAACCATCTCTTTTAAAGTGAATACCTAAATTTTGTATCAGTTTTTGCTCGTCAAATTAAAAAAAAATTGTGCTGGAAGATTATTAATTGCATCTGTATTAATTAACTGGGAAAAAGAAGCAGCGACCAAATTTTGCTCACTCAACCATAAACATACGTTATCAAAATTGTGTGTGGAGTGGCTACGTGATGGATAGAAAAACATCAGTAACACCATAAAATTCAACTAAAAATAACATTTGCCCAACTTTGTATTTACACAATCTGAAAAAACGACTCTTATGACTTTCAAAAATGGTTATTTTTAATTCAATCATCGATTACTCATGCGTTACTCAACCGATCAATCTCATTTTCACCAGTTGTTTAATGAGTGTAGAAAAGTACCTACGAAATATCATATTTCAAAATTATTCCTTTCAAAAGTTACAGCAATTTCATTTAAGAGGGGGGGGGGTAATTTTTTGTTGTGTATATATCAATATGAATACGATTCAAAGCAAATTAATGTTTATCTAAAGGGGGAAACAAGAGACATAAGGAAGGTGAGACAACATTTGAGAATTGATGACAATAAAAATTAATGTGATCCATGAGCGACGTGGTGATAAAAAATACAACTACATTTTAATGACTCCATCTTAACTAAGATCCCTTTCCAATCATGTTGGAAGATTGTTGATTGCATCTGTAATAATTAACTGGGAAAAAGAAGCAGCGACCAAAATAAAAACTCTTGAATTGCTATTGACCTGCACTTGTTCAAGTGACATTCTTTAGTGTTGAAGTCCATAATATCATGGTAAGACCGTTTTTCCAGGCTAAATACTTTGATTGAAATTCCATTCTGACCTTCTCTATGGCTAACAAATGACAGAATGAGTTTAATGTATTAAGATAAAGATGGTGGACATTTTGAACGTAAACAAGCCTTTAATCTTTAGAACGTTGTCCTCTTGACTAATTTCCTATCTTCTTTTATGTTGACTCGATTTGTTTCAAACTTGAAATTTGACATCAATATTCCCATCACCCTATCAACACACAAGTACCCGCGCACACACCCACTCAAACTATTTTCTCTCCCCATTGTACAAACTCTCTCCCATTCTCTACCCCTCATCTCTGTCCTGTATTTATATCTCTCCTTCTTCAGTAATCCATTCTCCATTCACACACACACACACACACACACCCTCACATAAACACTGTCTCTCTCTGCTATATCATTCGTCTATCACTTTTTCATCCCATCTCTTTCGACAATAACCCCTCAGCTGTCTTTTGTGATTTGACATGTAATGTTAAAGGAATTTCTGTGTTGTAGAAAGCGTCATTCTAATACACCTCCACATCCCTTCGCCATCTCTGTTCTCCATCTATACATTTCCTCTTGTTCTCCCTTCTCCCCCCTCACACACTCACATACACACACACCCACACTCTCTTTCTCTCCATTCTAATACACCTCCATTCCCCTTCACCATCTCTGTTCTTCATCTTCATATTTCCTCTTTTGTTCTCCCTCCCCCACACTCTCTCTCCATTCTAATACACCTCCATTCCCCTTCGCCATCTCTGTTCTTCATCTTTATATTTCCTCTTTTGTTCTCCCTTCTCCCCCACACACTCTCTCTCTCCATTCTAATACACCTCCATTCCCCTTCGCCATCTCTGTTCTTCATCTTTATATTTCCTCTTTTGTTCTCCCTTCTCCCCCACACTCTCTCTCTCCATTCTACTACACCTCCATTCCCCTTCGCCATCCCTGTTCTTCATCTTTATATTCCCTCTTTTGTTCTCCCTTCTCCCCCACACACTCTCTTTCCATTCTAATACACCTCCATTCCCCTTCGCCATCTCTGTTCTTCATCTTTATATTTCCTCTTTTGTTCTCCCTTCTCCCCCACACACTCTTTCTCTCCATTATAATACACCTCCATTCCCCTTCGCCATCTCTGTTCTTCATCTTTATATTTCCTCTTTTGTTCTCCCTTCTCCCCCAAACTCTCTCTCTGTCTCCCTCTCTCTCTGTATCATCATTAATCAATAGTATTTTCTTGTAACTTAATGAATTAAATCAATCGTACGATCAATCACTTGCGGTTGCAGTAAATGTTGTTGGGAAATTGATTGGTTTCATAAACATATACCATAGATAACAGATACCTCAGACAAAAAAAAGCCGATCAGTGTAGTTTTATTTTTCACAAACGTTCAAAAGATTTCAGATATTATGGAACAAAGCAAACGATATTTAATGTACATATATGTCTGCTTTCAGCCATAAAGAAGTGATTTAGCAACAGAGTCCAATGTACAACATCAACGATCATTGCCCCGTAACACACAAATTTACAATCAATTGTTCATTGTAAATATTGATTCTGGTTGGTTCATTGTGATTATTATGAACAATTATGTACATTCAACCATGATCCTGATTTGCCATTGCCACTTACGATTGATCGCATATATTTTTGTGAAATGATGACCGAATTGGGTTTCCAAATACAATTCTCATGCTCAAAGTGTGTGAACAATTTGTCTCAACTATTATTCGAAATCAGCTTGATCAAAACGTACATCGACAAAAAAACTGTGATTTAAAGCAAGACATTCCCTAGTACAATAGATTTTAGGCAAACCAGTCAAAGTGAGAAAGAAAATGATAACAAAATTATTCAAGGGAAAGATCGATCTGACATCATGTTGATACTACACAAGACCACAAGTGGAGATAAATTAAACAAAACAACCATTCAGAGTTTGTGGCTAGCACCTACTCAATAGCATGCCTAATAAATGAAAATGAATAAATTTCCTAATTTACGAATCATGACGAATAAATATAATCAATCTTTATAACAGCTTGTATCAAGGAATAATGATATTAACTTATTATACCATTTAACATAATACGTGTTTGGTATTGCAAAATCTAAAAAAACAAAAAAACAAAACACGTATAGAATTGTTCCGGGCTGGAAATATTTGTATCTAGGTAAATAGAGTAAAATTCACAGAGTGATGAAAATTTCATCAATATCTGATGACAAATAGCAAGTTTATTTAATTTTAATGTTTAACAATATATTATTAAACAGTTATATACACATCATTATGAATGTTAATTAGATGGACCGATAATGTAGCATTCCCACGTTCATTTTCTTGTGTTATTAAATGTAATAATAATTGTTTTATTCTTTCATATCGAACGTGTGTGAATGATATAATTATGTCCCTTGTAATGAAATAAGTTAAAGCAATGAATATCTAAATAATCAGTTGTTATTTCAGTAGTTTTGGTTCTTGAAGGACAAAAAATATGAATAAACCTAGTTTCATATAATAAAATTCAAAATAAAAAAACATGTGGGATATTACATAATCAATTTGCTCAATGAATACTCATGAAGACAATCCTAGAACTGTCCCAAGAATAATGCAAATCTTTAAAATGCCATAACTTTTTCATTCCTTGTTCGATTTTTATCAAATGTTTAGTGCTTTGTTCGTATGATTTGTCTTAACCTGTTTAAATCATATTATTTAAACCGGAGTACCTCTTTAAGAACGGACATACTTAAAGGTTAAGTCCACCCCAGAAAATATGTTGATTTGAATTCACAGAAAAAAAATCAAATTAGCAAAATTAGCATACTGCTGGAAATTTCATCAAAATAGGATGTAGAGACAGTTATGGCATTTTAAAGCTTTGCTTGTTTCCACAAAACAGTAATATGTACAACTCAGTGACATACAATTAAGACAGTCGATGATGTCCCTCACTCACTATTTTTTCTTTGAATTGTTTGAATTAAACAATATTTAAATTTTTATAGATTTGACAATAAGGACCAACTTAATTGACAGAGCCACATACACTGTTAATATAATACAAGGCTAATTCCACATGATCGGTGGGGAATTAATAATTGTTTTACTTGACAACGAAGGAAAAAATATAATATTTCATATCATAAAAAAATAGTGAGTGGATGACGTATTCAGTCTCCTCATTTGCATACCGACCAGGATGTGCATAAAACTATTTTGTGATATCAAGGGAAACTTTAAGATGTCATAATTTTCTCATTTTACATCTGATTTTGATGAAATTTTCAGTTTTATTCTTGTTGGATCTTTCCCTTTTTTCAAGCAACCTATTTTGAGGTGGACCTGTCCTTTCAGTTATTTTTTTCCATTAACACTGTAAAGACAAGCATTGTGATTTCTAACAAAATGATAGATTATGCGGTTATGTAAAATGGCTTTCATAATATCTTATTACTGAATAAATGCATATAAACTGACACCATTGACGAATAATAATAAGCTTACTACAGATACGAAAAACAAGTATATAGACACACACAAGAAATATATATTATTAGACAGAGAAGAATAATTTGTAATTTTGTACGTGCACAAATGTTCTTAACCGTTTTCTCAAAATAAGTAAAATACAATCGATAACATTATCATTTGTACAATTACCTTTGACTGTAATCTAAGCTGGGTATTATAAAGTTACGCATACATTCACTATTCCAACGCATCGTTATTCCGAAGGTTCGAATATTCCGAAGGTTCATTATTCCGAAGGTTCGTAATTCCGAAGGTTCGTAATTCAGAAGGTTCTTAATTTCGAAGGTCCGTAAATTTGTTCACATAAAGTATGTAAAATACAATCGATATCCTTTGTATATTCACCTTTAACTGTATCTAAGCTGGGTATATTGTCATGATTATTAAGTTATGTACACGCTGTTATCATCATGTATTATAATGTAAACACTATATTGATTCTTTGGATTCCTGCTGACCAGTGATTGTATCATCTACATCGATCACTATCAACATTATCATCATCGTCACCATTCTCATCCTCTTTATCATCATTGTCACCATAATCATCATTATCATTATCACTTTCATCATCATTATCATTATCTTCATCATCATTACCGTCATCATCTTCATCATTATCATCGTTACCTTCACCATCATCATTATCATCATCATTATCATTATCATCACCTTCATCATCATTATCATTATCATCACCTTCATCATCATTATCATTATCATCACCTTCATCATCATTATCATTATCATCACCTTCATCATCATTATCATTATCATCACCTTCATCATCATTATCATTATCATCACCTTCATCATCATTATCATTATCATCACCTTCATCATCATTATCATTATCATCACCTTCATCATCATTATCATTATCATCACCTTCATCATCATTATCATTATCATCACCTTCATCATCATTATCATTATCATCACCTTCATCATCATTATCATTATCATCACCTTCATCATCATTATCATTATCATCACCTTCACCTTCATCATCATTATCATTATCATCTTCATCATCATTATCATCGTTACATTCACCATCATCATCATCATCATCATGATCGTCACCATCTTGAATAGCATGTAAATGTGATGTTCACAGAACAATCACATAACTCCTTTTTAACAGAGAAACAAAAACATTTTCCAAGATTTAATTATTTTTTTTATTTATTCATTTGTTTATTTATTTATTTCTACATATCAAAACAATATACACAGTGTGGCCATTACAAAGGTAAATGTAACAATTTCAAATGAAAATATGTATATGGTCATTACTGTATGTAATAAGCAGACATGAAGCGGTATGACAATATATAGGCCTACAAATGCTTAAGACGTCTAAATACAAAGGAAGTCAAACAAATAACCAATGATAAAAAATGCAATCGATAAAACCCAAACAAATCATGATGTCCCAAATTTGTAAATACTAATATTTACAAAATGCGTGTATTTTTTAATCACACATCCTGTAAATTGACACATAACTAATATCAGTTATTCTTATCATCGAATCTATATAGATTTTTAGTATATCAACAATTGTTACCATCGCAACACATTCAACATTGTAGGACATTAAAATTATAAATTCCTTTCATCGAAAAAAATATAATTGAAAATATAATTCCAAATTTCAACAAATTATTTTGAAACGTATTTCCGAATATGTGCTATATTTTCTTGAATGCAGGCTGTATTGAAAATAAAAGAGAAATGGTACTTTGCAAAAACGGAATATTAGCGTTTAATAAAGAGGCAGAGTATAAGGTTTCATTAAGCATATATTTTTATGAAATAATGTTTTTTATGAAATAATGTTTTTCAAGCGACTCGAAACCACATACGGTGTAAATGGATCTGCGCTTGAGTGGATAAAGTCCTATCTTTGCGATCGTCTCCAGAGAGTTGTAGTTGGGAGCTCCCTGTCACAGTCATTCCCTCTCCGATGGGGCGTCCCACAAGGGTCGGTTGTGGGCCCTCTGCTTTTCATTCTCTACACTGGCCCTCTTTGCGATGTTATTGCTTCACATAATGGCATACATCACGTTATGTATGCAGATGATTCCCAGCTGTATCTTGTTATGAGAGCTGATGTTGGTGACAGAAACGGTGCAATCAGTAGACTCACTGAGTGTTTACGTGATGTCAAGTCTTGGTCCTTAATCAATAACTTGAAGCTAAACGAACCGAAGACTGAAATGCTGCATATATCATCCAGGTTCAGGCAGCAGTCTGATGATCTGTCTCCCTTACATCTGTCTGGAACATGTGTCCAGAAATCGGAGTGTGTTGATTTAGGTGTGACTTTTGACAACCACCTTTCTCTTGTACAACACATCCGCGACAAGTGCAGGACGGCTTCTTGGGGTATAGCCAGAATTGGCCGAATCCGAAAATACCTCAACACTACAGCGACTGAGAAACTCATCCATGCATTTGTGTCCTCCCATCTTGATTATTCTAATAGCCTCCTAGCTGGTCTTCCCCATTCCCACATTGCTCCCCTTCAACGCATCCAGAATACAGCAGCCAGACTAGTTACTCGGACTAAAAACTATGAACACATCACCCCCAATCATCAGGTCTCTCCATTGGTTACCAGTACACAAGCGCATTGTCTTCAAAATTCTCCTTCTAATTTACAAGTGTATCCACAATCAAGCCCCTTCATATCTACAGAACCTCGTCTCCCTCCGGTCCTCATCAGTTTCATCTGCATCTCGACGCCTCCGCTCACACACTACTGTCCATCTTCAACTGCTGCTTGGACCCCGAACAAAAACCAACTACGGTGACAGATCCTTTTCAGTAATCGCCCCCAAGCTTTGGAACAGTCTCCCCATTAATGTACGTGAAGCGCCATCATCATAATCATTAGAATTGTTTAAGTCCCTCTTTTAACTTTGGTTATCCTATCCTTCCCTGCCTTACTGATTTGCATGTAATTATACCCCTCAGTTAAATTGTTTCACAAGTCATATTGTATTTAATATTTCAGTAGTTTATGATTTTAATTGATTCAGATGTCGATCTTTTGTATTTAAGTTGTATCTGTTTAGATTATTTCTATATTGTATTTCTAATTAATTGTAGTAATGATATTCTTACTTTCATTATATTTGTTGTATACTATATAATCCTAATTGTCTTATACTATTCGTACTCTTATCATTTCTTTCTTTTATTAGCGCTTTGAAACATTATGTATAAAGCGCTTTATAAATGTTGTGTATTATTATTATTATTATAAAGGAAAGTTTTTGCTTGTCAATATGTTTCATAGTCGTCATAGTGAAAACAATAAGTAATTGATCCCCCGACATATCGTTTATAATGTGAATCTCTTTTCGAATACGAGAATACTATCTCCATCAGAAGCAATTATCTTGCCTGATGATGATATCATTACACGAGAGATTAGAATGAAACTCCTATTCACCTTAGTCAGTCTATTTGATAGAGGGAATGACGTCACTCTTCTCTTCTTCACTTCACTCCCACTCATCACCTGGTCAATCACACACGTCTTCCACTCATCTGATATCAAAACGTAGAGGTCGTCTGTTATTGGATCAACACTGACATTCACGATCACATCACTGTGGGGGATTTCCCTTTGACCACCCTGTCTATGATTAGTAGTCTCTTACCACGAGGGTTAGGTTGAGCGATGATGTGACCTGATGATAGCACACCTCGCATCAGTACATCCTGTTTACACGTGATGGTATTTACGATCTTACTATCAGCTGGGTTGATGACGTATATCTTAGACCGATTACACTCAGCAGCGATGATCATCCCATCACGGTCAACAGCTACATACACCAATGAGGTATCGTCCGTTGTGTTTCTTGGTATTGTGACGTCATTGTTGCGCATCCATTGTCTGTCATACACACTGATGCATTCAGTCAAACTGTCCCCTGTACAACCTCTACACCATCTACCGCATACTATCTTGTCATCATTCAGTAATGCGCAGGAGAAAACACATGATGTATCAGTACCCGTTATCACTCTCTGAATGTGTTTAGTGTTCATATCTAACATGTATGTAAGCTCGCTATCTGACTCCACATCTGTGATGATCACATTACATTCATCTATGCAACCAACAATCCATGGGAGTTTTATTTTATCTTCTACATTGATTGTATCACTAAGCATCCACTCCCAATCATACCCACCAATCCTACCATCATACTTCTCTCTCCCAACACCCTTCACAAACCTCACACCTAATATTCTATCAGTGATTTGTTTCACATCATTCTTATAAAGTGGTTTCTTTAGTTTATCACTCACTGACATGTTCACACTATGACCGTCTTTAACAATGTTTTTATCGTCTTCTAGTACTGTATCTATGGTCTGTATTGCATTCTCTATTGTTTTTGTGTCATCCTGCAATGATTTCATCGACTCTCTTATCTTTCTATCCTTCTCTTTAACAATGTTATCAATATCTCTATGAAGACCAATCTTCTTATTGTCCATGTGTCTTTGTCTAATCTGTGCATTTGTATGGATTAATTCAAGTTGTTTATCTCTCTCTTCATTGTTCTTTCGAATCTTTTCATTGATCTTCATTATCTCTTCTCGGAGTACTTGATTCTTACCATCAAATGCCTGATTAATTTTGTCAGCCTCCATCTTCTCATTTGCTTCATCTATGTTGATCGCCTCCTTGATTATGGAATTAACTTCATCTTTCAAAGCTTGTAGATGGGTTTCTGTGTCTTTTGTGCATTGGTCAATTTCTTCTTCATAAAGACGACCTTCTTTCAATTTGTCCCTCCCTTTTCCTTTTAGAACTGTTAGCCTCGCCCCATTGTCGTTTATTGCATCATTTATATCTTGTTGCTCGCAATTACGCCGGTGTTTGACCATAGCGCATGAATAACACAATGGAACACCATGACTTTTACAATATAATTTTACCTTTTCATCATGCTCTTCACAATAAATATTTGGTACACCTCTTTTAACTCTTGCGACGCATCCTTCTTTAGAGGCGCAGTCATCACAGAGTCTCTTCTTCTCCTCCACGTAGTACGTCACATCTGTGATTGATTGACACTCCTTTCCTTCACATTGTTGGTCTGGGTTGAAGTTAGTTGCCATGGTGATCAGTCTAGTGATCTAAGGAATATCAATAGAAACAAAAATCAAGAGAAAGAATGGGAGAAGAAGAAGAAGAGAGAGAGAGAGAGAGAGAGAATGGGGAGAGAGCAGATGGATTATTAAGAGCGATGTCAGGTCAGAGGGTCGGGTAAGACGGGCACACATTAATACGTATGACAAAATTAGACAGCTAAAGGGAACACATGAGTATTGCAGACCCCCATTCACTCACGTGTTATATCATAGCTCATCAAAAAATCATTAAAAATCAATCCCTCGATAGATTTTCCTTTAATTCAATGACATTAGTCACAATTAACAGAACATTAAGACTTGATATGTTAATCATGTACGTGCCCAGCTCAATCAAAAGTTAAATGACCTGAAATAAGATTAACCATAATTTCGGCCATTTTATTGCCACAAAAAACAGAACTGCATTGTGGGTAATAATAATTAAAATGAAATATAAAAATGCAGTCTAGCCTCGCCAAACACCAAACGCCTTAATTATGAAAGATTATGGACATAGCTTTATCTCTATCGTTTTTCTATTGATATACAAACATTTGATCTATTTGTAATGAATAATTTAAATCAACAAAATCATGTGATCTTTACTTACGCCTGTCCGGCATGCATTGCGCGCAGATGAATTACTCTAGTGTGCCCTATACTGAGGGTCAAATGACAAAAAGTAAAAAAACCTTGGTCTCAAAAGAAAGAGTGGGTTCTCCTGAAGAGACTGATACCTTGCATTTAATACCTAATCTGACTAAACGTGTTAAAAAAAAGAAAACCTCTCATTAGACACCCCTCATTTTAATGTGAAAATGCAATGTTCCATATATATATTTTGTGCGCTTCCTATCGCATTGCAGCTGCAAGTTCTATTTGCTTGATGTCCATCAATGGGCTAAATATGCATTATGTGGATTTAAAACTTCTTGTTTACATGTTTAATTTTGTTCGAGGTGATTTATTGCCTTTGTATTCGCATAGAAATAAACAAAGTAAATAAAAGAGAATTGATAACAAACAACGAGTGTGAGCATTTCTTTTGCTCATTTCGCCTCTCTTCCTCATTATAACCGTTAATTTGGAGGAAGAAGGGGGGGGGGGGGTGGGCTGGGTACTATAGGCATCAACCCCGCCCTGCTTACAAGCCAGGAGGATTGGTTATGTACCTCGACTCAACTCTACCCCCCCCCCCCCCATTCCTCCCGTAGCTTTCAATGAAGTGAATAGTATTCAAGTGCGCAATTTATGATGTATATCATCTGACTGAGACAAGTTTGTGTATTTTAATGTTTTGTTCATCTTTCTTTCTCTGCGTTCTCTAAATATTGAAAATAGGAATCCTGATGATAATAAGAAGTTATTTATCATTTTTCAATCCCTACTTATTTTATTTCACACCCTCAAACCAACCAGATCTGATATCCTATTGTCAGTAGAAACTTGCATTTCTGCATGATAGATGATAATAAGCATTGGATATACATTTGAAAGCGTCATTTCAGCATCGTAAGCGATAAATGCTCTAAATGCCGAGGTACGTTCTCATCAATAACCTATCACTTTGCATAAAACTGTTTGAAGCATTCCCAACACCGATTTCTAGCAGACGACGCCTAGCCATAGCAACGACAGTGTAGATGTGTAGTCGCGATATAGGGCACACATGAGTATTACAGACCCCCATTCACTCACGTGTTATATCATAGCTCATCAAAAAATCATTAAAAATCAATCCTTCGATAGATTTTGCTTTAATTCACTGACATTAGTCACAATTAACAGTACATTAGGACTTGATATGTTAATCGGGTACTTGCCCAGCTCAATCGAAAGTTAAATGGGTTGAAATAAGACTAACCATAATTTCGGCCAGTTCATTGCCACAAAAAACAGAACTGCATTCTAGGTAATAATAATTAAAATGAAATACAAAAATGCAGTCTAGCCTCCCAAAACGCCTTAATTATGAAAGAGTATGAACATAGCATTATCTCTATCGTTTTTCTTTTAATATACAAACACTTGATCTATTTTTGATGAATAATTTAAATCAACAAAGTCATGTGATCTTTACTTTTGCCTGTCCGGCATGCATTGCGCGCAGATGAATTACTCTCGTGTGCCCTAACACCAATGGCAATGACTATTTTTAATTGATTTTTTAAATCTTTAAAGAGGTTAATAATCCTTTTGAAATGAATAATAGCATGAATAACCAAAATATTCCATCTGAAGAACGTTCGTTTTTCATCGACATGAAATTTACCTATTTTGGTATGCTCTCTCTTCAAGCTATTATGTTGGTCAGAGGTTCGCCGTAGATGGCGTAGTTGCTGTTGTACACAGTGCAGTGTTCAAGGGCGCACACCACAAATTGGATGGGGCAATTTCGCGAATCCCCTTTAGAAAAAATGACGTAATGGTTAGACAAATATTCATATAAAATCAACGGTGCATATCTGAACAATTTTTCATATGGGCATAGAGAGGGATTACTACTGGATCTGTTCAGTCCCATGGGAGAGCAGTAATTTGTCAATGCTGGATTTTATGGGAAATTAATTAGTTGCCCAAAAAACCCAGTGAGCACTGTGAATGCAATCAAGTTCGCGAAAAAATACTGCAAAACATCTTTTCATAATTTTGGCGTTGGTGGGATATTAGATGAACTACCAAATCATAAAGGTTTGGATGGTGTCATTATAAAGACTTATTTTGGGCGATTTTTTTTCAAATCTCATTTTAACACATGAGTCTAAGGGGAAATAGTTAGTGGGTATTCCAGGCTAAAAAATAATATGACAAACAAAACACTGAAATCAAGATCAGCGCTAGCGAATAACAAATTTCTGATTTTTTCTTTCATTATTTTGGATTCACAACAAAAAAACAATAAATATAGTTCATTTACCAATTACAATGATTCATACTCCTGATGAGACAATACAGAGTGACTAAGAAAATTGTCCCAACACTTTGAAGTATGGTCTTTAGTATAACAAATAATCATTTATTTATTTATAACTTCCCCAATAACAATAAGTCTTTGACTGATAATTATCAATCCTCAGTGACCTTACGATCCTCATCATCTAATCTCTTAAAAATTCTAGTTGCTCATGCAAAGCCTAACCTGTGGAATTTTCTTCCACAGAGGTTGAAAACCCAGAATTTAGTGACCATTTTCATGGTAAAACATATTTTAGGAGTGCTTTTTGATAGACATTGACTTATTAATCAGACATGTATGTTTAGACAGGTGTGTAAATAGGTTTTGTTGTTGTTCTGCTCTGAAGCGCCTTTAGCATAGTGCGCTATACATATCTCATGTATTACTACTATCATTAGGTCGTGGTAAGGTTATCCACCCTGCGTATTTTTATATTGATTTTGCATGCATTACAATATATGGGACAAACTGCAGAAGACCATTCAAATTTCTGCTTCGCCAAGTTGACAGACCTCTTCCCGAACTTCCCAACACACAACCACACACACCCCGACACCTCACACCATAGATCTGTTAATAGCTCTATGCTCACACACATCCACACACAAACATACCATGGAGCTAATAGCTCTATGAACATACATACCCACATAGAGACAACGAATCCCAAACACACAACCTTCATCCACACACAGAGACAACGAATCCCAAACACACAACCTTCATCCACACACAAACATACATACCCACACAGAGACAACGAATCCCAAACACACAACCTTCATCCACACACAAACATACATACCCACACAGAGACAACGAATCCCAAACACACAACCTTCATCCACACACAAACATACATACCCACACAGAGACAACGAATCCCAAACACACAACCTTCATCCACACAGACATACCCACACAGAGACAACGAATCCCAAACACACAACCTTCATCCACACACAAACATACATACCCACACAGAGACAACGAATCCCAAACACACAACCTTCATCCACACACAAACATACATACCCACACAGAGACAATGAATCCCAAACACACAACCTTCATCCACACACAAACATACATACCCACACAGAGACAACGAATCCCAAACACACAACCTTCATCCACACACAAACATACATACCCACACAGAGACAACGAATCCCAAACACACAACCTTCTCCACACTACATACCCACACAGAGACAACGAATCCCAAACACACGACCTTCATCCACACACAAAGACACCCACACAGGGACAATGAATCCCAAACACACAACCTTCATCCACACACAAACATACATACCCATACAGAGAAAACGAATCCCAAACACACAACCTTCATCCACACACAAACATACATATCCACACAGAGACAACGAATCCCAAACACACAACCTTCATCCATACACAAACATACATACCCACACCGAGACAACGAATCCCCCAAAACACACAACCCTCATCCACACACAAACATACATACCCACACAGAGACAACGAATCCCAAACACACAACCTTCATCCACACACAAACATACATACCCACACAGAGACAACAAATCCCAAACACACGACCTTCATCCACACACAAACACACCCACACAGGGACAATGAATCCCAAACACACAACCTTCATCCACACACAAACATACATACCCACACAGAGAAAACGAATCCCAAACACACAACCTTCATCCATACACAAACATACATATCCACACAGAGACAACGAATCCCTAACACACAACCTTCATCCACACACAAACATACATACCCACACAGAGACAACGAATCCCAAACACACAACCTCCATCCACACACAAACATACATACACACACAGAGACAACGAATCCCAAACACACAACCTTCATCCACACACAAACATACATACCCACACAGAGACAACGAATCCCAAACACACAACCTTCATCCACACACAAACATACATACCCACACAGAGACAACGAATCCCAAACACACAACCTCCATCCACACACAAACACACCCACACAGAGACAACGAATCCCAAACACACAACCTCCATCCACACACCCACTATTATACACACGTACACTTACAAAGGGTCCAATATTTAAAGGGATTCCAGGCTCTATTTTATTATTTAAAATTAGGTCTATTCAAAAGTTTTCTACCAATTTGATTGACAACTGATTGAGTGCATTAGTTATTTATTGCGGCACCCGATTTCATCATAATGGGACACATCATACGCATGTATGAAAAAATGATTTATTTATGATTTCATGTAATAACATAAGAAAAATGAAAGTATGGATAGGACTTCATCAGCCCACCTAATAAATATTCATGACAATGTGCATAGAACTATTTTCATAAAATATTGATAAATTTTACAAATCGATAACTTCGTTATTTGTTGTCCGATTTTGATTGCTGCTTATTTTTTTATACTGGACAATATGCTTCCCGCATTTGGTAAAATACCACCGAAAATAAAATTGTTTGGACACATAATTACCCTCGCGGTGGTAAAAATTTTATCCAATATGTTTTACAGTGAAGATACTCTACTTTCTATCCTTCACTTTCTCACCTCTCTGTTTCAGTTGTATCTCAGTTATCTTATCAGAACGTTACACCTGGTGTACTGTAAACCACTATCGTGATTGGTCATACCACCAGGCAAACCTTCAGACATCACCTAACACATATAGACCTGTTACACAGTAAAAACAACAGTCAGATGTACATTGTCACATTCTCGGAGACAAATTTATATAAACAATATAAAAAATGACATCATCACATTGCATATATATTCACGAGAACGCGCCAGAATAATACTTTGACCTGTCACTAGTTTCTCATTCGTGGTCCTATAGTCGTATGAGTTTTCGTATTGTTTTGTCTTGATTTGTAAGATCAGAACTTTAATAAGAATTTCACTGAAATAGGGCGTAAATATGTCCCCAAAGTTAGGGGGACCAGAACCTGGACAACTTGGCAAATGTTCCCCTACTATTTTTGGTATGAGGGACACGTCCCCCTGCCCCCCCCCCTGGGATTTTCGCCCATGGAAGTAGCTTACTAATTTAGATTTTCATTTTAGTGTGAAACCTTGGTATCCTACATGCCCCAGTGCCACCATTGTCCCCTGGGGGGGGGGGGCACTTACATTGACGAGTGGATACCATGCGCGACCCAAAAAACACATAAAAAGGATGTCTTTTTCACGATAGGGCACGTTACGTATGTAACGTGATAAGGGTGTCAAAAACACAAAAATAATGGAAAGGGGTATCTATTTCGCGAGGAAAATTACGTGTTTAGGGTCAAATTTGCGGGGATGATAAAACAATTAAAATGTTTTATAAAGGATGTCCTTTATGCCCCAAAACTTCGTGTTTATAGTCCGATTTGCGCGGGGTGTAGAAGGTGGGGTCGTACTCAACCAAATAAGGTAAAGCCGACGACCGAAGGACCCGTAACAATAAAACATTCCTGTACTTGTTTAGGGGTTCATTTCAGGGAATATTTGCCAAGAGTATCGTTGTGTTTCCAATACTTGTTAAGGGTAGGGTTCCACACGCCAATTTTTGTTAAGGGGTGCATTTTCAGAATATGGAAATTACGTGTTTAGGGTGCTTTTTGAGACCCCATGGTCGCGCATGGTATCCACTTGTGAATGGAAGTGCCGCCCCCGGGCATTGTCCCTGCTTTAGCCTTGATTTAGATCAAACTCGAACAGGAATGAATATATCGCAAATTTGAGTTGTATATATCTACCAGTAATGAGATGGCCATGGGAAGTGGGGTACTGCAAGGGCGCCGGAAGCGGGGGGGCAGGGGGGCACTTGCCCCCCCCAAAGAAAATTTGTGGGGGGCAAAACGAGATTTTGCCCCCCCCCCCCAATTTTCCCCCTAAAAGTAGAAAAATGATATTATTTAAGGACAAAAGTAAACGATGAAGGCACTTTTCTGCCTAAGAATTGTCATTTCTTTTGTCAAAAATGAAAAAAAAAATCGCCCCTGACGGGGCAATTACACATCATAGTAAGCCTTGCGTCTTTTGACGAACATGTCCCTCTGTGAAACATACCTTTGATAAGCCCCTTTTCCATCTTATTACAGTGTGATAAACAAGACCGCTGAAAGACCTTTGAAAGACCATGAATTTAGGTCGATCTTTCAGAGGTCTCTCAATGAACCTACAATGGTCTTTGAGGTCTTACGCGAGTCCTGACCAATCTTTCAGTGGTCTTCGTGGTCTTCATGGGCTCCAAAACTTCTTGAAACGGTTCAAAACAGTCTTACAACGGTCTTACAGGAAAATTGTCTTTCAGTGGTCTTTCAGCAGTCTCTCAAGATTTTTGCGGAGATCACTGTAAGACTCATGAGAGATCATTGAAAGATCATTGAAAGACCATTGAAAGACCAGGCAAAGTCCATGGAAAGAATTCTGAAAGATCACTTATTGCATAAAAAATCTCTGAAAGACCATTGAAAGATCTCGAGAGGACTAGTCTAAGACCAGTACGACAAGAAATATCCAACTAGTCTTTCAGAGTTCTTTGAGGGGTCTTTCTGAGCCATTCCACAGAGTCGACAAATTACATTGATCTTGAAGACCGCTGTAAGACCTCACCAATCTTTCAATGGTCTCCGTTCTGTGGAATGGGGGCCTATTAGTATTAATGAATACATTTCAGACTAAAACCGAATGGCAAATTTGCATGCTGTGTCGGCTAACAAACGCGCGGTCGCCCACAAACGCTCAGACCGGGGTGGTGTTTCATAAATATTTTCGTCCGACAAGTTGTAAGATCTGACAACTTTCCTGTATTCTGATTGGTTGAGAAGCATTGTTACCATAGTAACTGTCGGATAAAACGTCCAAGTCCTTTCATGAAACGCTCCCGGACCTGGGGAGTGTTTCATCCGACAAGTTGTCAGATCTGACATCTTTCTCTGATGTTGATTGGCTGAGAGGTACTGTTACTATGGTAACTGTCGGATGAAATGGGACTTTTCGGATAAAACGTCCGACAAGTCCTTTCATGAAAACGCCCCCCCCCCCTGATATCACCAACGCGCGTGAACGCTAGTTACTCCAGCAACATATGGAATCTGAAAATAGCTGTAAAACCGAAAAGTTTAAAGAGTTATAGAGGATTGAGTAGTTGCTTATTGGATAAATGAGAAGATGCTATGATTCGGCGAATGGAGTGCAGAGCAGGAGTACTCATCTATCAACTAATCAAGCCTCTTCTTCAACCTTTTCTGGTTTACTGTCTTTATCAGGATTACGCTCATTTGAACAAAACATTACTCGACTTTCACTGTCTACTTCCTCCTATCAATTTCAATTCTTCCTCTATCCACTTTTTCTCTTTTTTTTCGAAAACTCCACATGGTGTACCGTCAACCACATCCGCTGTTGGAATGTAATTGTTTTCTTCTAAATAATGTTACATAATGTACATTATGAACTGCCGTAGTTTGTTAGTTCATGATTATTTAGCAATGAATATTTCCAGGAATTCGATATTCATCATTTCCTAGTTATAGTCACATTTTCCCCAGAAAATATGTAAAGAAAAAAGAAGATTTTGAAAGGGTCATCCAAAAGTGCTCCCAGCCATACAAAACATGCCAAAGGAAACACATAAATCGAGTAATGTTTTAAATTTTCAGAAAAGTTTTAAATTGTTAGACAATAACTAAGCAGGTCATATTTCTTTTTCCTCCAGTTACAAAATATGAAACGTTTTGCCTATGTATGTATAATCAGGGACTCTCTCCAATGCTGAGGTCAGAAATGATTTAAATAGAATGGGTATTTAAGCGCTTATCGTCGTCTGCCACGTCAGAACACCCGCCATTTTGAATTTAAAAAGATATTCATTGGAATGTATTTTGTTTCTGTTGTTACGCTTCTTATGCTTCTTCTTCTTCTCGCGTCGTCCGTGTATGTAAATGTACATAAATAAATATTTCTGAAAGGATATTGCATGAAAAATGTAATTTCTGGTATTTTGAGTCAATATAAGCGTATTACGTAATTTAATTGATCAGACACGAAAACCACATTCCGAATTAAGCGATCGTTTTGCGCGTAGATTTCATAGGTTCTCATAAACTCTGAGTATAGTCTTTCGTAGTGAATTCTATGTTTAATTCTCAAGAAATTTATTTTTGAATTCTCTTAGAAACGTAACTTTTAAACTCCATTTTTACACAAAGTCCTTACGGGGGGGGGTCCCACGCCCTCTACCGCTCGATCGCTTCGGTATCTCACGCTGTCAAAAATATTGTGCCCCCTTCGGGATTTTGCCCCCCCAAAACTGAAAGTGTTCCAGCGCGCCTGACTACAAAGTTCCCTGGGCGCTACGTGGGCTATTTACCATAGCCATTACCCCCTGGAAATCTGAAAGGTATAGGGAACACCCCCCTTTAATACCCTTGTTGACATGTCAATGTTAAACCAGCTATCCCTTTTGAAATTATTCCCAGTGCCCTGCATGACGTGTGTTACATACCAAATGTTTCTGCCCATCCTGGCTTAAATTACAATTGTAAAGATCTATACAATTTCACTGTAAATTCGGAGGAAGTAATAGGAGGAAGCAAAACAATCCACTCACCTTACTGTTGGTTCTTATTTTGTCCTATACGGATTAATAGAAATCCTTAACCATCTGTTTGTATCTATGGATCTGTATTTAAAGAAAATCAAATGACCTAGAGAGATCGTATGATTCTCCTTCAAACAAGATGGCGCATCGTTGAATATTATCACCACTCGTTGCCATAGTGACAATAGTACACATCGCGTATTTATAATTAGGGGAATTCCCCACACACAAGACTACAGCCCGTGCGAGAGAGAATGAATTGACAACGGATAAGTGATATTACACATATTTCTATAGTCACATTATTATATCCTCGATAGGGGGTGTGATCGATTCGGCGCTTCTATTGATATAAATATGAATCAATGAAAATCAATGGTCATGATAAATATGGAGGTTGGCAGGGAATGTTAGTAAAATTGATTGCAAGTTTTCAGTATATGGTTTGCAGAAATTGATTTTATAATTTCTGAACTGTTTTGTGTTACAGAGTATATTCATAACATAAACATGCTAAAGTGAGGGAAGTTTGCATTCTTCAATGTACTTTAATATAGGTTTTCCCGTCCAATTTCATCAGAGTTGCAATTAAATTAATGAAAGGACGTTCAAATTCGAAATATTTCGTCCATCCTCTGGACACATAGTTCATTTTCATTCATTTTAAAGCTTGTGTATAGTTTTGGTAAATCCACCAAAATGCACCTATCACTATTCCAATTCATTGCTAGCTAATATGAATGGATATGTCCTATAACAGTTATGATGTGGAGGATATGAAATGAAAATGTGTTTTACAGGATAAATTTTGCGATTTTACATGGAAATTTAACTTGATCGGGTCTCCCGATCAAATTAAAATATCTGTGTGTTTTTGTCTTTCAATTAAATCCCATTCCAAATCATGGAATGGGCTGAAACTTTCAAGATATGTTCTTTGTCTGTAACTTTTGGATATCTAATCACTAAATTTATAAGATAAGTGCTTGAATGCCCATTTTTTAAATTTAAAACAAGCATCGCCGAGAGAGGGCGCTATATATCCAAGATTTGAATATTTGA
Source organism: Lytechinus variegatus (assembly GCF_018143015.1). Lineage (NCBI taxonomy): Eukaryota > Metazoa > Echinodermata > Echinoidea > Temnopleuroida > Toxopneustidae > Lytechinus > Lytechinus variegatus. The sequence continues at coordinate 47,618,599 of NC_054745.1, forward strand.
AATTTTCCCAGAGAAGTGCAGTTGGAAAAATATCTAACGGTCTCTACGCTTCAGTAAGACTGTCATATTAGATGATATTCAATTATCAATCACATTACTGACCCTTTACCAAAGCTATACACAGGCTTTAACATTTAATTCCGTTTTATATCATTCCTTTGAATTTTGTAGAAATTCAATTGAGAGAGAAAGTCGTTCAAATTAATGGCCCTAATGTGTCATTTAATTTCGCGACGATGAGCTGATCGATTAATTTCGCCTGAAACACCATTTTCAATTTCATTTATCAGAACACATGTTTGCACTTTAAACTTCCAAATTCTGATAATGTTTCTGTATTTATTTTTTTTCAAATTTCACCTTACATTTCTTTTTACAGATCTTTTCAGTTAGAATCATTTTATTCCATTATGTTTGATCAAGAAGTAATTCATGTCACACTTATAGGATATGGTTGTAAACGCTTATTTTTTAAGTGATTGATGAGTGGGTGCAGGGGCGGATCCAGGATTTCCCAAAAGGGGGAACATTTTCCGGAGGAATTTGACGAGTAAAAAAAAGAAGGTTGTTAACCAAAAATAAGGGTATTTCGTCCACGAAAAAAAAAAAAATTATGCCTCAAAAAAAAGGGGGGGGCACGAGTCGGCTGTGCCCTTCCCTGGATCCGCCATTGAGTGTGTCGATGACCTAGTATGCCAATGGTAGGTATTTTTTCTTCATCATCTTGTTCATTTTTATTTTACATAATTGTATATAATTTAAATATAGGTTTTCCCGTCCAATTTCGTCAGAGTTGCATTTTAATTAAATAATAGATATTCAAAATCGAAGGATTTCCGTAAACCCTCTCCTCTAATGATTCATTTTAATTTATGAAGTATTCAATTTCTGTTAAAAATAATTCCTTTAAATTTGATAGAGATTCAATTTAGAGATAAAATCATTTACATTCACGACGCAATGTTGTCATTCAATTTCGCACAAACGGAATGGCCGTTCGATTTCGCCCTAAATACCATTTTCAATTTCATTTACAGACATACAGATTTACGCTGTAAACACCCAGATTCAGACAACATGTTTCTGTGTTTTATTTTTTATCATGTCATATTCTGTCTTTTTTCAAACTTAATTTCATTTTTTTTCTTTTTTCTTATCTCATCAGTGAGAGTTATTTTATTTCATGTCATATTTTCTCTTTTTTCAACCTTAATTTCGTCTTTTTTTTCTTTCTTTTTAATCTCTTCAATGAAATTTAGTTCATTTCATGTCATATTCTCTCAGTTTTGAAACTTAATTTCATATTTTTTAAAATTATTTTTTTATAATCTGTTCAATGAGATTTATTTTATTTCATAACTTTTTTGGTTGACTTTCACATGGTTATAAACATAGGCTGCGGAAGCGGGGGGGGGGGGACGTGTCCCCCCTAAATTTGAGGAGGGGGGATGGTCCCCCCTAAATTTGTTGTTGATGACCTTTTTTTTTTTTGCTTGTCAATTTATTTTCCTACGTCCCCCCTATTTTGGGTTGAGAACCTTTTTTTTTTGCTTGTCAAATTTTTTTGGTTGTCCCCTCATAAAATTTTTGGCTCCCGCCGCCAATGGTTATAAACCATTGTTTAATTATCTGAATAAGTGGGTGAATCATGTTCTTCATCTTTTTTTCATGTATACATATTGTTATTTATATCAGGTAGGGACATGGATTTGATACATAGCATTGGGATATGCTTTCTTTTGATCATTCATTAATTCATCAAAGTCTTTCAGCTTCTTCATCCATCAATTTTTTGATGAGCCAGGCACCGTGGCATATATGTCTGGGAATGGTTGTACCATTGCGCACACTTGTCTGGTGTAATGGCGTCAATATTCTGCAGAGCAGCCTCTCTAAGGATGTCACCACGCCATTGCTGGAGGTTTACCCCTGCATCCAGAGCTGCCTGTCTGTCTCCAAAACGAAGCTGCCACGCTGGTTGAGCCAAAGTCCTCTTGACGCCGGCCTTGAAAGCCGAGCGAGCCATTTCCGTCATATTGAGGAAAGGAGAATAGGGACGAAGAAGCTTTGTCTGGATGATGGGGTTACCTCCATCTTGTAGCTGGGCGCGGACATGAGGTCTTGCGTTATCATATATTAGGTAGATAGGGTCGTCTGCCGGGAGCATCTGGTCACATTCAGCAACGGTCTTGGCGAGGAATTCCTGAAAGCTCTCTTTAGTCACCGTTCCGAATGCGATTCGTGACGGTGGACAAGGCCGATGGCGGAGGAAACCGCGAAGGTCACGTTACAATTACGACCTCGCTGGCCGTGAACCACCCTCCTGGCCGGAACACCATGTGGAGCTCTCCCGCGTGTACGCCTGGTCAAGATGTTGTATCCTGTTTCATCAATGAAGACACAATGTCCTACGACGCCGTGCTCGAGAAACCACTCGGCATATTCCTGACGCTGGTCAAGAACACGAGGGGTGTTCCTAGCATCTGGGACATCCTCTGCCATTTTCATTGTCAGCAGCATCCCATCAAGTGCCCTGGCTATAGCAGATGCAGAGACTACGGGTTGTTGGGGAGGTTCCGCTCAAGACTCTCCTTCATTTCACGAAGGGTTAGGAATGGGTTACCATCTATGATATTCTCTAGATGGTGGCGCATATCCATGTCGAGTTTTACACTACGGGCCCCGCCCTTGGTAGCTTATGAATCCGTCCCGTGTCAACATACGTCGCCACAATCGACCTAGCCGTTGATCTATTTATTCCAAGAGCATTGGCAAGTTCTAGGTAATCTTGATGATTATCAAATGCTTCGACCAACCTGGTTCTATCGGTGTTTGAAATGTTCATGTATTCTCCTCAGGCTGCCATCATACTGTAGTCGTCTGTAGGTAGGTATATCGTGGAAGTGGAGCGAAAATAGGCTGTTGCTTCGAAAGTGGTTTGTCAAAGGAATAAGAATTTGTCAATATGGTAAAGATCAGTGGCGTATCGTGGGTCACGGCATTGGGGGGCACCAGCAAAAATTTCGAATCACTTAATGAGCGCACGAAGCGCGCTCATTAAGTGATTTTTGCCAGGTAAACTGACATGATAGAGACATTTCATGGACCTGCAGTGCCATTAAATGGATATGTATTTCACTGGTTAAATAATGCGAGCGCAAAGCGCGAGCTGAAAATTTTTGATATTCAGACCAAAAAAGGGACATTATACGCAAGTTTTTTTGTAGTCATGACACGTACCTGTCTCGCTTAACAGAAATGCGAGTGCGAAGCGCGAGCTGAAAATTTTGTATATATTGAAACCAAACAGGGACATATTAAGGACTATATTTTAGGAATCCATTAGGCATGTTAAGAGTATAAATATCTCACCATAGTCATATGGTGAGATGCGGGCGCGTCGTGGTCTAGTGGTTCTGACTCTCGCCTTTCAAACAGAGGGTCGTGGGTTCGAATCCTAACCATGGCGTGTTTTCCTTCAGCAAGAAATTTATCCGCAATGTGCTGCACTCGACCAAGGTGAGGTGAATGGGTACCCGGCAGGATTAATTCCTTGCATGCACTGAGCGCCGGTGATGGCAGCTCGAGCTAAAGCCGGGGTAATAATAGCAGCGCTTTGTATCCTCAGGCATAAGGCGCTTTATAAATACCGCTATTATTATTATTATTATATAATGCTAGTGTCATGCTTTGCTGATTTGGTCAGAATTACATCTAAATACATTAAGTCATTGTAATCATGATTAACATAATTAATTATTGCGAGCGCTAGTTCAAAATTTAGGAAAATCAGACCTGAAGAGAAGCATTCTAAGGCTTTTTTGTAAGAATTCACTAAGACCGCATTTATTTCACTAACCAAATAATGCGAGCGCGAAGCGCTAGCTGAAAACTTGGTATTCAGATCAGAAAAAAATGCAAATTTTAAGGACTGATTTTAGGAATTCACGAAGAGCAGACATCTCACCAATCCACTAATGCGAACGTGAGCACGGACAGGAAATGTTTTGTACTAAGACCTTAGACCAGCATTTTGAGGCCTGTTTGTTGGAATTAATGAAGACCATACGTATTTAGCTAGCAAAATGGTGCGAGCGCGTAGCGCGAGCTGAAATTTGTGTATATATTGACCCCCAACATGGATATTTTAAGGACTATTTTTACGAATCCATTAAGAGTATTCATATCTCACCATAGTCATCTAGTGCGAGTGCCAAGCGCTTGCTGATTTTGTTAGAATTACATCTTAAAACATGAAGCACTTTTTGAAGTTATTGTAATCATGATTATTCGCATCTCACTTATCAAATACTGCGAGCCCGAAGCGCGAGCTTAAAATTTAGGAAAACCAGACCTGAAGAGAGGCATTCTAAGGCTTGTTTGTAAGAATTCACTAAGACCGTATGAATTTCACTAACCAAATGATGCGAGCCCGAAGCGCGAGCTGAAAATTTTGGTATTCAGATTAAAAAAATGCCCCAAACTTAAGGACTGATTTTAGGAATTCACGGAGAGCAGACATCTCACTAATCCACTAATGCGAACGTAAGCATGGACCGGAAATCTTTTCTAAAGACCTTAAAATGGGGTCATCACTTAAATAGTTATTAACTCTTTAAGCGCCATTGGCAGCTATTTGTGACCATAGGCCACTCTTGCCGGTGGCAGCTATTTGTGCCCAAGTAACTTTTTTTTTTAAACCAATTTTACAGCCAGAAAATCAGCACCATATTCTGTGTATTTTATGTTGTTATACTGGCAAGGAATTCACAATTCATTTTATCATACAAAAAATAGTGGTTTACATAGAAATTTTTTGAGTAAAATTGTATTTTTGCATCATTATTTTGAAGAGTTGATTTTGGATATTGCCGCGATCTGAATCAGGATTTCCCCTATAGAAACGTGTGATATAACGGTTGTGTGTAGCAATACACGTACTTCTATGGGCAGAGCAAAGGCGAGTGTGCGAAGGCATTCAGCTCGGAATTGACCAATGACAGAGCGGTACGATGTTCCTCACCAAGCACTACTCGCCCATTCGCTATTGTTACATGAATATTCATGAGCTATCGCTTTGGTCTTTTGCAGGCCGGTATGGTAGTATTCTTGTGTCAAGGCTTTTTTGTGCCTGCAAATGTGCACGGTTTGGGGGAGATTTTTTTTTTTTTTGGGGGGGGGGGGTTTTATACTTTGTTTTTTGCATTCTCACAAAATTGTTCTCGTTATGAATATATGAGTAAAGAAGGCTGTCATTTCCCACTCTCGTCGCACTGCAATCACCACACTCATTGTTTATTTATTCATTTATTATTGTTATTATTATTATATAATATAATATAACCTTTGCGATATGAATTTTGTGTACACCTACAAAATATCTACACCTTGGTCGAACCGGATTTATGCAACTGGTCGACATGATCTGATGTCACCTAAAAAAATACGTTTGTCAATTATGCCAGTGCATATTTATTTCAATGATGACATTTGTTTTATTGCTGGAAGAAGTATAATACTCAAGAAAGAAAGTATACGTTTTATTTTTAACTGTCAGGTTCAGATCTGCAGAAGGGGAAAGAGTGTGATGGAGAGGCGCTATAGTGCCTACAAAAATGAAGCATGCACACTTGACAGTTTGTATCAACATGGGAGTTACATAATATAATTGCATACATTCTCATATTGAAATCTGAAAGCTTCTACGACAAAAAAAGATTATTCATGTTCCTCCTTTGCTCCTTTTCGTCGCATACAGGGTTATAAGCCGGTTTTTCTAAATCCAACAACACCAAATTACGTACAAAGTTCGGTGGAAAAAAACATCAAATTTGCAGCAGTTACGGAAAGAAACCTTAATATTATTTTGATCATCAGCAAAATATATGTTATCAATGCGGCAAGGGCGAAATAAAAAGTATGATGTGTGTGATCTTTTATTTACTTAATTTAACTTAGTTTAATGTAGAATAGTATTTTATTTTTCATTGAAAACCATATTAATAATTTGATCTCGTTTGTAATGGATAATTCTTTTGTTAAGCGCATAGAGATTACCAATATTATGCGCTATATAAGTACAATATTATTATTATTATTATTATTATTATTTACAAAATTCTGTGAATGTCATGCATTTTTCGCAATGCGTTTTTTGTTTTCATTCTTCCTAATTTGTTTATTAGCGAGAAATACTTCATATTAATCAATGTATCATTTCTTCCGATGATCCGTTTTCTTTTGATTCTCCCTTTTTGCCAGCAAAAAGATGATGGGTAAATACCCCTACACGCTGAGCTCATATGTCAAATCTGATATCATATACTACTAAATGAAAAAAATGAATCAAGCAAATGTGATAACAACACCAAATAACGAACCAAGTTTGGTGGAAAAAAATAAACATCAAATTTGCACCGGTAACGGAAAGAAACCTAAATATTATTTTGATCATCAACAAAATATATGTTGTCAATGTGGCAAGGGCGAAATTAAAAATATGATGGGTGTAAGGAAGATAAAAAAAAACAAAAGATAAATGTGAGTGAGCGAATCAAGCGAGTAAACGCACTTTTCATGATCTTTTATTTACAAAATTCTGTGAATGTCATGTATTTTCCGTAATGCGTTTTTTATTCTTCCTCATTTGTTTTATTAGCAAGAAATAATTTATATCAATCAATGTATCATTTCTTCCGATAATACGCTTTCTTTTGTTTCTCTTTTTTTGCAAGCAAAAAGGTAATGGGTAAATATCCCTACAGGCTGAGCTCATATGGCAAATCTGGTAGCATAAACTGGATTACTACGAAATGAAAAAAAAATATATATCAAGCAAATTTGATAATTGAAAATGTTAAATGTGCTAACATATCGAGTATGTTGATTGTGCATAAGTCCTACCGCATGAATAAAATATTGACAATGCACGTTATAAAGAAGTTTAGTGGTGTCACTTATATATAATTTGAACAGCAAATGATGTCCATTTCATTTTTTTCAGGAAAGGGGAAGTAAAATTAATTTTTACTACATTGATAGTTTCAATGACGGGGTAATTATCGATATCACAAATAAGAGGTGTAGTAAATATAATCTCTGATATTGTCGAAAGCAATATCTTACTTTTCCGATAGATGATCCATTACAAACATCTTATTTGAATAAACAAAGGTTCAACAAATGATAAAGATCTAATTTTCTACAAATTGTTAGTAATTTCTACCTTCACACCCCATCGCTTCGTTATTTCTTTTCCCTCTTTTATCTTTCAATTTTCTGTATGTTTGATTTGTCAAGGATTATAGCCTATACATTTCTTCAATCTTAAATTTCATCTTTATCCTTTATTTCTAAATATGCAAAATAGGCTTCAGCTACAAGTTGATTTAATTATTTTAAACTATTTTTCTTGGTGCTTTTGATAAGTGGAAGTAACGATGCCAGTGTTTGTGGTGGTCGTGGTGGTGGAGGTGTGCTGTTTCCCCCTTGATTTCTTGTTATCATTCTCGACATTATCCATGACATCTTTACCATCATCCCTATCATCATCATCATTTAGATTACAGGAAATTTGAAGCATATTGTTGATGCTAAATGTCTTAAAGTCGAAACAAATATTTGAATAAAAATTATGCATTTTAATGGCAATAAGTCAATGGAAGGTGTTGGGGAAAGCGACAGAGGAATTTTAATCTTGATCTCAACGGAGAGAAAAGCTATTGTTCGTATCGGAACCTTTGAAAGTATTCAATTGTCAAATCAAAAGACGCGCGCGTGGCCCAATTTCTATGAACATCCTGTGCTAAATTACTTTCCTCGATAATAGGTCAGGAGGGAGCGCGGATTAGACATTCCTCATAAAAGGGAGTCTGGGCATCTATTGTTCATGACTTGGTAGCATGAACAATAACGTGTCGTCGCTATCAGACAGGTGGCTACTTTGGTCGAACATTATTCTTTTTAATGCCGAAACAGATATAATGAATATTTCACCCCCATCATGAAATGTCCACAGAGTGAATTCTACATGTTATGTTTATCGTTCTTTCACTGTTCAGCTACGATTTTATATCAAATAGTGATCCCATAGGGCTTCAAATACAGAACAAATACAGAACAAATAGGCTTATACCCCTTTCATAAACCCAATTATGCGGCTAATAGCAGCATAATTTGGTCGTAAAATTGGAAGAGGACCAGAGTTATCAGCATTATTTTGATGCTGCTATTATCCGCATAATAGCAGCATCAGGACAAGATTTTGAGTTTGTGAACGCATTTCCAAATAATGCGGATAATTGCCATGGTACGGTCAGAAGGTCACCCTTTTCAAACGCAACCGCATCGGAGGGGGTGTGGGCGGTTTCCATGACGATTATCCTCCTTTTTCAGGACGGGCACTCGTAAAAATAATGCGGATTATTTCCGGAGTTTATGAACGCAATTTTTATTGAATTATCCGCATAGGTTTATGAAAGGGGTATTAGTATTGAATCTGTCCGATCCCTCTTTATCTATATTTCAATATATTATCTTTAGTTTTCTATATTTTGTCTCCTTGTGACTGGCAATGCCTTTGTTACAGTATGAAAGCCCGTATGTACGACGAATAGACCCTGACAAAATATGACCAAACTTTACACTGATTCATGCTATAGAACGATAGTTGAGTGGGTCGCAAATGTTTGTTGCCGACACTGGATAGAAATCGCCTACATTATCCAAAACAGTATATAGTTGAGTGCATCGAACACCACAAATCGTATCCAGGTTACGATTTTTATAAAGCATGTTTTGCATTACGACAATATTGGCAAGAATAGAAATGACATAAAATTTACTCTGCACCAATAATTTTGTTGCGGAATACCGCGCATTCTAAATAAACAAGGGTCTTGTTTTGAAGACTACACGAATGTAAGGGTACGGTTGGCTGCACTGTGAAGATACATGGCTCTAATATATTATTGTGTGTGTTTGCGTGGGATCGCAGCTGTGCTGTGATTGGTCACTTGATCGACGACAATGCCCTTTTTTGGAAAAGGATGGTTTCAATTGTGTGTGTATAAACCCTCTCGTATTTCAGAGGAAATAACTTGAATAGCAAAATAGTATTTCATTCAAAAGAGCATTATTTTTCACATTTTTGTTTGTTCAGTTACATCAATAGATACGTCATTTGAAAGGGTAAACATTGAACTTTCATATCAATTTCTTAATTTCTTGGTATCTCTACAATTCCTTGGGTTATTTACTCTTTGAAATGTTCATGAAATCATAATTTTCTAGGTTTTACTTATTGAAAAAACCGGTGTAAAATATTTCATCTTTTCTCAATTTTTCCAAACCCCAATTTGAAAGGTCATAACATGATCATAAAGTCCATGAACCATGCATCATTTCATGTGTAGAAGGTTTCGTTATACAACGTACGGGTAAAGAGTTATGACCGTTTTAAAATCAGACTTTGCTTACGTTTCGGTCAATTTAGGATTCCTCGAATATCCCTGGCACTAGAGGGGTATTGGACCTGGCACAGTAAGAGTTAAGAAGAAGCTCTCTCTCTTAGCTGATCCCTCCACTTCTTTGGAGATTCCTGTGTTCCAGATGGAATGTAACTGTATGTAAACATAGATCCGATGTTATGAAGTTTCAAGAGACTTAGAACGGGAGGTATGGATTTTGTGAAAGAAAAAGAGGGATATGAGGAGTAAGCTATTGTGGACATCAGAAGACAAGCAGGGATGGTAGGATAATAAGGTGGCACAGGTGAATTGGTGGGGGTCATCACTGACATAAAGGTTGAGACAATATGGGTGGTCTACTAGGCATTCCTTAGCTTTGTTGACAAAATCCACACGTAGATGGTTGAGATTTGGGCAGGCTCCAACAAAATGCTCCACTGTTTCATCCGCAGAATTGCATAAGGTGCAGATACGGGAAGAGGATTTCTTCAGAGTGTGTAGACGGCTTTGAGTTAGGTATGTACAGGACAGTAGTTGGGCTCTAATTATAATTGCGTGACGAATTGTAGGTGATATAGAGTTCTTAGGGTATAGGAGGTTAGCAGAAGGTGGGACCTTGTCTATCCAGAGCCTGAGTGATGATTTACAACAGATTGCTTGTAGAGTGAGTTGTCTTGCAGCATGAAGAACTTTGGATTTAGACATGCGTTTCCAGACGGGATATGATGGTGGATTGTAGATGAGACTATGCAGATCAGGCAGGTCATATTTCTTCAATAAGGTTTGCAATACCCGTATGGTGGGTGTTCCAGCATACAGCTGTTTATCATTACAAAAATCAATAAATCGAATTGCGAGGAAATATATTTGGTGTATATTGACTTGAAAACGGGAGGTTTTAGTACAACTGAATTATATATCTTGTTAATGCGAGCACAGCATCAGAAAAAATGAAGACCTAGGACCTGAGCAAAATGATGTTTCATATAGTTATGAAAAAATGTTTCTTGTGTAATATAATAATGTAACATATACATTATATATAGCATTATAAATGGACAATAATTTTTTTCTTTCCCACTACGTTTTTCTTCCTTTCTCCCTTTTTTTTTTTTGGGGGGGGGGGCAAGCCGATTGGAGTGGGGGGGCACGTGCCCCCCATGCCCCCCCCCCGTAGTTACGCCACTGGTAAAGATCCAATGCAAAGTAAATCAAATTTGCATAAGTATTTCAAAAACGGGTTGAGAGTACAGGGATCATGTAAATGCAACAGTGAAAAACACTGCCCAGATGCTATAAATGATTGCATATTAATCAATTGGAATTCCTTACCACTTGTAAGGACGGTGCCTGTACGAATTTAAAAGCACTTCGCGTGCTTTTTTAATTTGATCGCCTTTTTCGCATGTTTAAGTGAGATAATCGAGAAATCGCATGCCTATGAAATTAAATTAAACTTACTGTCTGACAATTTAGATATTGATCTCATCTGTCATTCATGTTCACTTCCGAATTGAATGATTACTTGGTCAAACCGAATGAAATTTTGACGAATTTGGACGGGAAAACCTATATGATTCAGTTTAAAAGGGAGAAAAAACTTGTGGCAGTATTCGTTGCGGAGGTTAAAATAAATTTCGGATAAATTTAAAAGTGAAATTAATCACAAAGTGATCATGAAATACTAGGATAAGCGCAGCTTGTCAGACGTTTACACCATGCTGCCCTCACCAGACATCAATGTAGGTAAGAAATACAGAGTACTTATAAAAGAGAATAATAATAATAATAGGCATTTACATAGCGCCATCTATCTAGAAATATTCTATTCCGAGGCGCGTTGTTATTATTATTATTACCCCGGCTTTAGCTCGAGCTGCCTCTCAGCGCTCATGCATTCAAGGAATTAATCCTGCCGGGTACCCATTCACCTCACCTGGGTCGAGTGCAGCACAATGTGGATAAATTTCTTGCTGAAGGAAATTACGCCATGGCTGGGATTCGAACCCACGACCCTCTGTTTCAAAGTCAGAAGACTTATCCACTGGGCCACAACGCAATGATATTAAAATCTAAATCTGACCCGAGACAGTGTCTATTCTAACAAAAAGCAAAAATAAAAGGCTTTTGTAATAAAATTAGAGCTTTACAAGTCACTGGTCGCATATGCTTTGTGAAACTAGTCTATTATTGTCATTTTCTTGATAAAAATTTTGTAGAAAATGTTCAGGGTTGTGAAGCTAGCGGCCATAAGATAGTCGGGGCCCCTGTTTTGTGAATTGTAACATTTTTTTAGAATGACCCTGGAGAGCCGAAGAACTATTATGACTGGCGAACCCCATCTACCATTATGACTAGCGACCCTCATCTACAAGTTTCAGTGAGCAGCGAAATCAAAAAGTTTCTTGTTAAGGTAAAGAAATAAATCATGTTAATGTTCACCCACATTAACTTTCAATAATTTATTTGCCTGTATGTTTAATGTTCTTAATATATCAATTTTTGATGACCATATATGAAGAACGTTACGTTGTTGAGAAAATGTCTACTTGGGTCAATAGGTATTATCTGTATGTTTTAGTAACGTGATAGGGTTTGCATTCAATATCGTCTACCAGGCAGGTTTGCCTTTTATAAGGCGATTTTAATATTGTATAGAATGATGATGGTGTACTTTCAAAGCCATTTTTTTCAGATTGATCAACTTGTTTCCAAACTGTTTCAAACTGTATTTTGTCAAGATGTGAACATTAAAGGGTGGTAAGACAACCTATACAGATGATGTAATTTTTTATCAAATGAATTCTCCGTAGGCCTATATACGTTCTAGGCTTCTTCATACCACTTTTCTATTTTCACTCAAGGTGGCTGAAATACCCCCATTTAAAAGAAATTCCTGATTTTTTCCCCTCATTATAAGTTTTGACATGAATATTCTTTTTCAGGTCATTGCAGATGCCAAGAGATATGAAAGTAGTCACCCAGCAGGTGTAGTATCTCGACTAAGGCCTATTAATTCAAAGCTGCCACGATTTTTAGATGAACAACGAGAATGTATCGGTAGAGATGACACGTCAGTATTACCAGCTAGATACCGTAGAGGCATTCAGTCCTCTTCAAGTAAACGGAGGAGTTCAAAGGAACGACAGAAGCGATATTATGAATCAACAACAAGAGTATTAGAGGACAAGGGAGACAACGATCAAATAGTGAAGGTGATACGGAGCTGAGGTATAAATACAGTTTATAGATTTCTTCATTTTAAAGGACAAGTCCACCCCAACAAAAACTTGATTTGAATAAAAAGAGAAAAATTCAACAAGCACAGCACTGAAAGTTTCATCAAAACCGGATGTAAAATAAGAAAGTTATGGCATTTTAAAATTTCGCTTATTTTCAACAAAACAGTTATATGAACGAGCCAGTTACATCCAAATGAGAGAGTTGATGACATCACTCACTCACTATTTCTTCTGTATTTTATTATATGAAATATTAAATATTTTGATTTTCTCGTCATCATCCTGTTAACTGAAGTTTCATTCCTAAGCACGTGGAATTGCATTATTTTTACATTTTGTGCTTCAGGCAAAGATATCCTAATTGTCAAATTCGTAAAAATTGAAATATTGTATAATTCAAACAATAAATAACAAAAGAAATAGTGAGTGACATCATCAACTCTTTCATATGGATGTAACTGGCTCGTTCATATAACTATTTTGCTGAAAATAAGCGAAACTTTGAAATGTCATAACTTTCTTATTTTACATCCGATTTTGATGAAATTTTCAGCATTGTGCTTGTCTGATTTTTCTCTATTGATTCAAATCAACATTTTTCTGAGGTGGACTTGACCTTTAAAGTATGAAACAAATGTTTGCGGCGGGAACGCTATCCAGCATTTTATGGAAGTCTATCAGCTGTCTGATTAACATATTATTTTATTTTATATAAAGGTCAGATTATATTCTGTGTGCGGCAATCCTAAGTAGTCAAGATGTATAAAAATGGACCTTCTTGTCTTTCGCCTCTTGAATTGCAACGTCTCACACTTTATAACCTTGTTAAGTGTTTGTTTCTTCTTTGCCGTTATCTTATATTCTTTAATTTATTGTAATCTCTTTTCCCTCTTTTGCGGCATCTTCGATTGCGTATTTTGGTAGATCTACCTTTCCTTGATCCTTTTTCTATTCAGTGCTCTTACTATTTCAGTGTTAAATTGGTTTGTATTTAAAAAAATAATTCAATTGCTTTCATATAATGCACTCCGAGTCTGGTACTGATTTTGATGCTATTAATTTCTTGCAGATCATCGGAACTCACTAAGCTTCCTTCTATCAAACAAAAAAGTTTTACATCACCAAAGACGTACTACGAGATAACTAAAGAGGAGCAAAAGGTCAGAGAAACAGCGCCCTCTGCGTTAGATCTTATATATCGTCAGTTTGGTGCAGTCAAAAAGGTAAGAACGATAATTCACCTCTTGCACAAACATTTTGCAAACAGCACATACTACAATATGTTTTTTCGCATAGAATTTTGTCGGTTGAATTGTTTTCACATTGTCAACATAATTTTGTGAGTTTAGATACAGAGATAACTGTAAGCATAGGCAGCAATTGATGGAGCGCGGGGGGGGGGTGTTTCTCCTATTTGAAATGAGAAATTTACACATTATCCAATAAAGAGGGTCCCCTATCTCCAGGACCAAAATCGCTGCTCATGACTTTGGGTGACAGCTCAATACTATTATGATTTTAACATAGAAAAAAAATAAAGACGATGTCAATATTTCCCTGGCATGAGGGTATTTTTTTAAGTAGTAAAAGAGGAAAAAATAGAAGAACTAAGGATAGTTTGAAAAAGAGACATTTAGATATCTTTTAATTGATTTGACACAATGACGTAAAAATTAGGTCGAATCCCCCTCCCTCCCCATACCAAGGTGGCACACCCCCGGACTAACATACCCGTGATAAACGGATAATTCATCGAAACATAGTAAAACACTGGTCTAGAAATGTTTACATGTTTCGCATACGCCAGATTGTTATAATTATACCTATTTGAGGAACTGAAAAAAGCAAGAAATGAATGGTCTAGCCTCATATAGTTTCTAAATCCACGTGTAATGGCCATAATTAATGTAGACATTAATGGAATTTTTGACAATGTTCATAAATTTGTAAAAGTATAAAATTTGAAATTTCATATATTTTATTTTAATTTTCATATCTAATGTAATCGTAAACTTGTTTATGTTTTCTTTCCACAGATGAAGGCCGGACGTCAATATAGTGAAGACGATTATAAGAAACTCAAAGACATGCTTAGAGCTCAACAGAAGCGATACATCAGATATCAGATAAACCTTTAAATAGAGTTTTATAGACCATGGCATGTTTGGGAAGCAAACTGAAAAAGCAAATAATTGGTTAGTCATACATATACATTCTGAATCTACATGACAATGGCCCTTTGAATGTCGTTTTAAAGGGATGCTCCGGGCCGAAAGTATTTATATCTAAATAAATGGAATAAAATTAGTAAAACAAAATGATGAAAAATTTATCAAATCGGATCACCAATATCAATATTATTCAATTCTAAAGATTTGCATTATTCCGGTGAAACAATTCTAGGCATGTCTTCATGAATATTCATTAGTTTGGCTGATTATGTCATATCCCTACTTTAATTTTTCGTATGTTATTACATTAAATCATTTCATTTCATTCGTTTATTTCCATTTTCAACAATTACAGTTTCTCCTGTACATGTTGACATATATAAATAACAAAACATATTTCTAATATTCCTGTACAGAAAATTATATTCAAGATTATTACAAATAAGGTTGGAAATGGAGGAGGCTGCTAAAGAGCGGAGCTTGTAGAGTGCAGCCTCCTAATAAATATTCTTGCAGTTGTTTAGCATATAAAAAATAATATAACAACTTGGGCATAACCAGTTAAATTAAAAGGACAAATGGGAAATAAAAATAGAAAAGGAAATAAGAAAAAGAGAGATTAAAGGTTTCCAGAATCCAGCCCCAGCACTCACAGACGGATCTCGCCGATCAACAGGGAAACGAAAGAGATGTAAAAGTGTACGTGACATGATAAACATGTTTGATTAAAAAAAATACAAGAGTTTGAGCGATGAAGAGTTAAATTAAATGGTTATCTTGAAGAATTTTTTTAAACTTATATTTGAAAGAATTAAGGCTAGGAGATTCTTTGATGTTACTATTAATAGTTCCCCAGAGTCTAGGGCCTTCAAAAGTAAAAATTGATTTTGCAAGGATGGTCCGGGGTAGTGGTAAATGAAATTCATCGGATTGACGTGTGGGATATTTGTGAAGGGTATTGTTTTTGTTAAATGAAGAATTAAATAAGGGGTGGTAACATATTGTATTATGAATTGACCTAAATTATATTGGTACAGTGTTTTTATTTTTAGAATGTGTCAGGAAAGAAATCTAATACAATTGTAATGTTTTAATTGAGTTCAAACATGTGCTTAGCATTTATTGTTTATGTTTCAATTGATGTTTAAATGTACATATGTTTTGGATGTTTCAAAGGCAAGCGTTGGAAACGTTTGATACCCCCCCCCCCCATAGTACAAAATCAGGTGGATGCCATATTTTGTTCAAGTGTTAAAAATATTTCGCACTGCAAAGCATCTTCATACAGGTGTCTTAAATAGTTAATACTGTGCTTTAGCATGGATGAATATAGGTATACAAATGCACAGGAAGTCCCTTGTTATTAAAAATGTGTTGCTTTATGTACTCATCTGTCATTGAAATTCTTTGAATTACTTAATAGAAATTCCACAGTTAGTCCTAGTAACGGTAGGGTATATTAGGAGGTTAATTTTAGTAATTCGAGGAGAACCACCTAAGCCAGAATAGACTACAGATGTTCGTGTAGGCAGTTTTAAGTTATAACTGAGGGACTACGTCGGTGACGAGATAACGACCCCAGCTGCCGCCGGTTCTCCACCGACATGATTGGTCAAAATTCATGTCATCATTGGGGGCTCGATCTCGTCCACTAATTCGTTGAAGCCACATCTCTCTTATCTGGGGGCTACTCATCGAGGTAACACAGTCTGCGGAGGCCGAGTGGAAGAGACATCGCAACCTGCGGAGGCCAGGAACTGGACCGACCACCAGGGCCGAGTGGGGCATGTCAGACCAGATAGGATGATGGGGGCTCACATTAACGATTACCGTTAAGTTATATTTTGTTATCCATAATCCATATCCATGTATATTTTCATGTAAATCATTGTAAAAGAAATCAAGGAGGCCACATAATGATTTAAGAGCTTTGATTAAAACTTTCATAACTGTAATCCTCAGTTTTTTACGTATTCCTTATTTGGTGTCAAGCAGCAGTAGTTAAATAATTAAAAAAAAGTCACTTCCCACGTGACAGAATGTTATTGTTAAAAACAACTCATCTGTGTGAGATCTCCAGGACAAGTTGAAAATACCACGCAATGCCTTCTTTTGTAAAAGCAATATTCTATCTTGGTAGGTTGAGTGTGTGTTTCCCCAAACAAATGCTCCATAATTTAGATATGGTAAAATTGATGTTGAATAAAGCATTTTTTAGGGCGGAAGTTGGAAGAAAAAAAATTAACTTTGTTAATAACACCAATATAGCGTGAAATTGTACGACATATAGAGTCAATATGCGATTTCCAAGATAATTTGTTGTCTATTATGAGGCCTAAAAAAATATGTTGTAGTAACAACTTCAATTTCTACATTGTCTAAATTGATATTAAATGGCAATTGTTCTAAAGAATTGCTAAAAAGCATGCATTTCGTTTTTTGAACATTAATTGACAATTTATTAGCCCTAATCCATTGTGCAATTGTCCAGTTCAGTGTTCAGTACATTAATTAAAATATCATTAATTAAACAATCATAATTGTTTCATTTTTTAAATAAATGTATATAAATGAAATCAATTGTCAGTCCGATTGTTTTAGTTTTTTTGTTAAAACATTTAGAATAAACCTAATTTCATATAATGAAATACAAAAAAAACAAGTGTGGATATGACATCATCAGCCTACCTAATGAATAGTCATAAAGACATGCCTAGAACGGTTTCACCATAATAATGAAAATCTTTAGAATTCAATAACTTCATTATTTGTTATCAAATTTTGATCATATTTTCAGCATTCTGCTCTGTGAATTGTATAATCAGACTATAATGAGATACAAATATCTTTAGCCCTGAACTTCCCTTTAAGCACTGAAAATACTAATTATCCATTTGTTTAAATTCGTCAGGAAATTTAATGAATATCGACATAAATGGACTTTTTGAAAATGTTTATAATTTCTTTTAAGACTTGAATATATTTTCATTTTGAAAAGATTAGACATGTCGGTGATAATATATACATAATATATTCATGAACGTTTTCATGTGTTCATTCAGATGGGGGCCGGGCGTAAGTACAGTGAAGACTGTTAGAAACTTACGATCATGAGAAAATCAAGAATATTCTTAGAACTCAGCAAAGACCCAATTACATTGTGCGATTTGCCGTGTATCGATTGCATTCTTATAGAAATAAATCACACGAATCTTACATGTACTGATGTAAGTATCTATTTTGACTTATCAATTACACCTGATTCAGATAACTCCTGCGACAATTTCTCTTGGCTTTATTTTGTCTTAGGTTTTAGTCAGGCAGCATATGTCATGATTCGACAAATGATTCGACGGCTACTTCGACAAATTGGCTAAGTCTGATTTTTCACTTTTATGTGATTGGTGACATCACAAGGATCAACTTTCAACTTGGTGACAAATTTCTAATGGTCATCTTGACCATGTGAGGGGTCAAAATGGGGTCAATAGGGGTCAATTTTTTTAATTGCCCCGATTGTGTCGAGTTATACATCGAATTGTTTGTCTGGTTATACTGAACAAAAAAGTGTACACAATCATATACTCTTGACCTCCCATTAAAAAGTTATACCCGGAAATGTCAAGAGGTCAACGAACTTTCGTTACATTGTATATATGGCAAATTACACTGAAGGTGTTAAGAAAACTATTTTCCGGGGGGTTCTTTCTTTTCTTTTTCATGTTTGTACTTTTTTATTTTCGATTTTAATAAGTTCACCCTCAGAGGTCCTTATCCAGAAGATATTGGGGTCAAGACAAGGTCAGGGAAAGGTCAAAAGGTCAACATGTAGCTAAAATACACTAAAAGCGACTAGAATCGTAGAAGCCTCATTTTTATGGGTTCTTTATTTTGAAAAGTCTGTATGTATAACATTAAATAAATTAAGATGCTTATTTAGGAACAAAATAGATTAACAGAGATAGACGTCGAATGCGTTTAGTGTGGTATCATGGTATTGCAGGAATACCTTGAAACAACTTGACAAACCCTTATGCCCTTAAAATCTTATCATCTTCATGATGTAATAAGTGCAACCAGCTCTTTCCGAGTTTCTTTTTTAAGAAAATCAATTAAAGTTCAATTCATTTTCACTAGTCTTTCATATGTAAAGAAACATTTCCTTCATTGCTTTGTCAGAACATTTCAATCAACAGAAATTATTGTATTGTAGTAGGGTATAAGTGTAATACTATGTTAACAGAATAAACATCGATTGACCAGTGCCCCAGCTCCTAAGAAAGATGCATAACATTTCATTTGGATTAACTTAAGAATAATATGAGGTTTGGATTGAGGATGATATTATAAGTTGGGCTCCAATTGCTCCCTTAATTAATTCAAAATGTGTGACGGTTGTATTATTTCTGTCAAAGAGGCAATATTATGCAGGCATGCGTATTGTAGAAGTGTATGTCAATTATGCTGATGTAATATATTGTGACCATTACTCGATCTCTGGAGCCAGCAAAAAGGACTACACAATTCTGGTGTTGTGCTGTTCTGAGCTAATCATCGGGGCCGCTTTTGAATATTGTAAAGAGAAATTTATAGATTTCGTGCATACTTTTGGTCAATTATTATGTATCTTTCAGTAAAAAAAATATGCAAGTTTTCACAATTTCTGGGGGTCGCTGCCACCTCCGCCCGCTGCGGCATGGCCGTGGTTTACTTCAATGAAATTTGATGTGATTATTATTTCTGGCAACATCCAGGTAGTTCACAAAGTAGGAGAAAAAAACGACAAAAGAACAATCAGCATCTATGCATATCACTGTCGTGAGAACAGGTATTAAGTTTAGATTCACGTTGTATGCTCTGGAAAAAAAAACTTGATAAAATTGTAGGCCTGAAAAGCCGTGTTAATGACAGCACAATCAAAAATATTGTGCAGTCCTTTTTGGCTCCAGAAATGGTCAGAATATATCACATCCGCATAATGGACACTAACGACTACAATGAGCATGCATGCCTGAAAAATGTTGCCTCTTTGTTAGAAATAATATAACAGTCACTCGTTCCAATTAATCAAGGAACAATTGGAGCCCAACTTGTCATATCATCCTCAATCCTAACCTCATTATCTTATTCGTAAGTTAAGTCAAATAAGATGTTGGGCATCTTTCTTTGGAGTTGGGAGCTCTGATCAATCGATGTGTTTATTAGCATAGTATTACACATATACCCCAGTACATTACAATATTTTCTGTTGATTAAAATATTCTGTACAAAGCAAATGGATGAAATGTTTCTTTACATATCAAAGACTGGTAAATTGGAAATGAAAAGAACTTGAATTGAGTTCCTAAATCAAGCAACTCGGAAAGAGCTGGTTGCACTTATAACGTCATGAAGATGATACGGTTTTTATAGGTTTTGTCAAGTCGTTTCAAGGTATTCTTGCAATAAACCATGATACCACACTTAAACTATTCGACGTCTATCACTGTTTATCTATTTTGTTCCTAAATGAGCACATTTTACCCCTTTTTATCTAATGGATAATGTCTTCTTAGAGACTTTTCAAAATGAAGAACCTACTTCTAAATTCAAACCGCTTTTATAGTGTATTTTGGCTACCAGTGAAAGTTTGTTGACCTCTTGACCTTTCCCTGACCTTGTCTTGACCCTTAATATCGTCTGGGTAACGACTTCTGAAGATGAACTTATTAAAATAAAAAGTACACACATGCAAAACAGAAAAAAACGAAAATATTAGCTTTTTATCACCTTCAGTGTAATTGGCCATATAATATACAATGTAACAAAAGTTCGTTGACCTCTTGACATTTCCGGGTATAACTTTTTAATGGGAAGTCAAGAGTGTATGGTTGTGTACACTTTTTTGTTCAGTATAGCCAGACAAACAATTTGATATATGACTCAACACAATCGGGGCAATTCCAAAAATTGACCCCTATTGACCCAATTTTGACCCCTCACATGGTCAAGATGACCATTAGAAATTTGTCACCAAGTTGGAAGTTGTTCCTTATGATGTCACCGATCACATAAAAGTGAAAAATCAGACTTAGCCAATTTTTCGAAGTAGATGACATATGCTGCCTGACTATTTAGTGTTGCAATGTGTTTTATGTTAGGTTTAGACTAAGGTTTATGATAGGGTACAGTGTTATATCCAGGGTTTAAATTGGTAACTCCATTAGTGTGTATTATTCACAGCGGAGTAATTATCGTCGGAGTAAATGTCATGGAACCGGTCAAAATAATCAGTTGGTGAACATGTATACCGACCGATTAAATCGATCAGTATCGAGCAACTTACTTTATTGTTTCTTCAAAAAGATCTTTCCATTTCAAATACCAATTCGATCTGCCAGACAAAATATTAACGCAACGAAAACTCCGAAGAGCATATCCAGCATATCCAGTCACGACACTACGTGTTTCTTTATCAAATCATATCGCACTTTAAGATTTTTGAAGTCAAGATATGAAGAGTTTACATGCAAAAATGGACTAAACACACTTTTGCTCATTTTTCACAAATAAAATTTATTGCAAACTTCCTTTATAGCGTCAAGTGAGGGCGATATCCCAGAACTTCAAAATTAGAGCATCGCTTCCAGATTTCCAGGGTAGGTGATGCATCTTCAAGAAGCTGGCGAGGTCTATTTGGTCTGTCTATTTGATTTTTTATTCAACAAAAATAAAATGTTTCAATTCAGGAGGCCCTACGCTTAAGAGTCATAAAAAAGGTACCAGAAATGACAATCATAATTTTTTCTAGATATATTCAATTTGATACGAGCTTTTGATATTTACTATTATTATTATTTTTTAAATGTCAAGTTGTTGCTCTATCAGGCAAATTTTTCTACATATAGCTGCGTAAGGGAAGAGAGAAATACCATCATGTTTACGTTATACCTTGTATTCATTTGTTACCCGTCGGGACTCAATTCAATATACTTATAAAATCTTATAAAATATATTGCATTTTCAGGATCTTTTTAACTGATTTTTTTGTTACATAAGGTAGTAGAACTTCCAATCTATGGAAATATAGATTTATGAAGAAGAAGCAAAGGACGATTTAGTCCCTTTCACATGAAAACGGAAATTTCATTTCCATTTTTAATGGAATTCTTGAGACTTTTTGGTATTTGGACTTCGATGTATCAGATGCATATCGTAAATGTCTATCTAAAAAAACTCGCATGCACATGACACTTTTACTTTATAAGTTGTCAATAAAATTGTCATAATCGCAAGCGAACATGTATTGTGTCGTCTTGATACTGTCTTTTCTACCCCCTTGCATATTCACACTGGTGGCATTAATAATTTACACCATTACATAAAGAAATATGAAAATATGCACCTACTTACAATATACCAAATCCCTTTCACCATAAATCATATACAGCTACCTTTACAGTTATAAAATGGTTGTTTAAAATGTAGAAGAATTTCAGCGAGAGCTTTAAAGAAAAAGTAAGTAGAAAAAGGTTTAAAGTTCGGAAGTCACTCAAAGAATTTCCCTTTAAATTTAGCTAGTGTATATAACTTTTGCATTTTTAATACCAATTTTGTTTTTGTTATTACTTCTCTCGATTCCAATCCCGCCCGATTTGCACACACCCACACATCTTCTCTCTCCACTCTAGTAACATTCCCCCTTCTACATCTATGTCCTTCATCTACATCTATCTCTCTTGTGAACTCCATCCATCTTTCCTCTCTCTCTTTCTCTCTCACACACACACACCCAACACACACACATCTTCTCTCTCCACTCTTGTAACCTTCTCTCCTTCCCCCTTCTGCATCTCTGTCCTCCATCTACATTGATCTCTCTCTTTCGGACTCCCCTTCTTTTCTCATGCACCCACACATCCACTCACACACACACCTCTCCACTCTAGTAACCTTCTCTCCTTCCTCCTTCTGCATCTCTGTCCTCCATCTACATCTATCTCTCTCTTTTGGACTCCCCTTCTTTTCTCACGCACCCACTCACGCACCGACTCACACACACACTCACATCTCTCCACTCTAGTCATTCTTCTTTCACTTATTCACACTCTCTCTCTTTCTCTCATTTTTCGCCATATAAACTGTGATATGAATGATCATAACAGTGCACCCCTCTCTCTCTCTCTCTCTATGTATCATCATTAACCAATAGTAGTTTCTTTTGACTTAATTAATTGAATCAATTGTACGATAAATCACTTCAGGTTGTAGTATGTTGTTCGGAAATTGATTGGTTTCATAAACATATACCATAGATAACAGATACCTCAGACAAAAAAAGCCGATCAGTGTAGTTTTATTTTTCACAAACGTTCAAAAGATTTCAGATATTATGGAACAAAGCAAACGATATTTATGTACATGTATGGCTGCGTTCAGCCATAAACATGATAAAGAAGTGATTTAACAACTGAGTCCAATGTACAACGTCTACGATCACAAATTTACAATCAATTGTTTATTGTAAATATTGATTCTGGTTGGTTCATTGTGATTATTATGAACAATTATGTACATTCAACCATGATCTTGATTTGCCATTGCCACTTACGATTGATCGCATATATTTTTGTGAAATGATGACCGAATTGGGTTTCCAAATGCAATACTCGTGCTCAAAGTGTGTGAACAATTGCTCCCAATAAGCAAAGATACTACAAGGGGAAGATCGGACAGTACATAGACCGCGTAATGAAACGCTTGGGAAGAGCGCCCCACAGCGTTGAGTAAGTAAAGACCTTTTTTGACCTTTGCGTATCGCGAGATAGTTGTGTACAAAACATATGAGAGAAATGGTGAAGGGATAGACTATTTTTACATTTCAAAAAAAAATTTCTTCAAATTTTTCCCCCTTATATTTGAGATGAGTATATTTCAGATGTTTCTTGGTAAGAAAATGTGGAAACATGTTCACGAGCCACTCTCTCATTTCCCCCATATGATTTATACACAGTCGCGTGCCGATATGCGAAGGTTTACTTACTCAACGCTGTTGGGCGCCCTTCCCCCACAAGCATTTATCGAGCGTTTCAAGAAAAATCGCCGAAGTGTCCGATCTTCTCCTTGTAGTATCTTTGCAATAAGCCAGTTCGTAGTTCCTTTCTGCGCATGATCAAAAGATTCTGCCCCATGATCAGAGGAAGTTCATTTGTGCTAAAATAACATGGTGGTTTAAAATCTAATGGGATAAGCACCAACTTTGATGTCTTGATTATTCATTTATTCTTTTGAAGTGTGATTTTCATTTACCTCCAAAAACAAGAACAATGCGTCCACGAACGACTGGTGTTTCACAGTTTGCCAAGTACATTGTGCAACATGCTATGATATGCATACAAAGTAGGCATGGTAGTAATGCAACAAACACCTTCATTAAGTGTTCATTGGTCTGCTATTCTAGTCACCTGGTCTATTCAATTTCTTCATCCTGCTATGTAAGGCATGCTTACGTAATATTTTGCTTTGAAATCTGCCTATCATAATGAAAGAAATGAAAGGTCATATGACCAAACTTGTCCCTGAAGTAACTACGAACTGGTCTATTATCATGATTATTGCTCGAAATCGGCTTGCTCAAAATACACATTGAAAAACCGGCAAAACACTGTGATTTAAAGCCAACTATTCCTAAAGGATTACGCACAAACGAATCCAAGTCATATAGAAAATAAAAGAATTTATTAAAGTTAATATTCTTTTGACGCCAGGTAGGTTTTCTGAAAGGCTACAAAAAAACCGATATATATATATCATAAAATGTTAAACGGAAATATATCAAATAAAATAATTTTTGAAAGTTTGTGGCTTAAATGGCCAGCTACTCAAAAACTTTCCTCTTAAACATTTTAAATAAACTGAAATGAATTTTCTAATTTACAACTCATGCGATTAAATATACAGTGGTGCTTAAACGTGAGTAAACCCCACCAGAAAGTGCACTGGTGCATGTCATATGGATTGTTAATCAAACTATATTAAGTTATATTTTGTCAGCTGACTGCACAATAAAATATCTAAAAGATGGTAGAATTTGACAACTTTCAAATATGTGTTCATTTTCTGGTGGTTTCACTAACTTTTTAGCACCACTGTACTTTCTTTTATTAGAGAATATATCGCATTAAGGAATAGTAATATTTACATCATGCGCTTATCATAAAGAAATATACATTCTGGGATTTACATGAAACGTTGGACATAACATTAACACATTATATAATCATTTGATATATTTTAACCAAAAGTATATTGATAATTCTTTCTCATAGTTGATAAGAAGATACGGTATGATGATCTTAAAGCAATTTTCTATATGAGCATCATTACTGTCGTATATTTGATTATTTCATCAAATATACGTAACAAAATTAATTCCAACCTATTGCAGATACAGTTACTGAATATCTTATCACTCGGGGATATTATTTACATGTTTATAAAAAATACGACTTATATGCCAATGTAATTTCTTTTATTTTGAGCATGACAATAAATTTCGAATATCTAATATATCTGAATATCAATTTTTAAAGCACAAACAGAGGTACCAATATAAACAAGAGCACTAACGTCATTATTTTAAAAGCTAAAATTATTATTCTGAAGAACAACACATAAAACTGATATTTAAGAAATAATTTTTTGCTAAAAACCATTAAGTATTTTGTATCATTTTTCCAGTACTTTTTTGCACGACGCTTTACTGACCAATAAGGTTCAACGTAATTCTTACCACGTGATCTCAGCACTATGCTGAAGATGAAAGAGTTTCAAATTTGCTCAGGATAAGAGCGTTATCATTATCATTGAATTAATTTTCAAATTAAACTCACAACAAGCACTGTGATTTGTAACAAATTGATAGATTATGAGGTCATGTAACATGATTTTCATAATATCATCATATCATTGAATACGTACAAACTAAAACCACTTGCAAAGAATGATAATCTCGTCGACCCCCAAAATAGCTTCAATATTATTAACAGAATCAAGAATGAATTAATTCAACATTTCTATGCACATGTTGTTCGTTACCATTCACCCAAAGTTTATAAATGCAATCGATTACAACATTCTTTGTACAATTATCTGTTATCTTTTAATAACAGATTATAATTTTTATACTAGTCACTGTATGTTGGGCTGTCATCTACACCTTTATCATTAATATCAACGTCGTCATCATAATCATCATCATAATCATCATCATCATCATCTTCACCATCATCACCATCATAATCATCATCATCATAATAATTATCATCATCATCATCATCACCATCATCATCATCTTTATCATCATCATAATTGTCACCATCTTGAGCAGTATGGTATCATAAATATAAAGAATAAGGTATTATATCTGATGGCTTATGTTCAAAGAACAGTCAATTAAGCCCCATGTATCAGAGAAATACACATAACTCCCAAAATATATTTTTATATATTGCCTAGAATAATTTTGCCTAAAAGAATGAATCCATTTGCAGTTTGATTTAGCTATGAAACCATCAATCAAATTCCTATTACATAATATGCTAGTTTCATAACCATCTCACAAAACTGAATTATTTACATTATTACATTTCCAAAACAAAATATTTATCAAGCAATGCTTACATTCTATATGTACATGGAATAGGGCCCCAAAACATGATTTTAAATGATATTATATATGCACAAACACTGAAATTTATCATAATTGGTAATGGTCTGATTGAAGACAAAATATGCAAAATAAACTGTTATTTCAAAATTCACCATTTTCAGATATACTGTACATAGTGGGTATGCCTTTCATAAAGGTTGTTTAAAAATGGCTAAATATATTTCGTGTGAATAATATGATTTTCTCATAACTTTATCAAGTGTCAGTGCACTGGTTTCTCAGTATATGAATATGTCAAAATATAGAATTTTCCTGTCGAATATACATCCTATTGAAATAATAATGCACAATCTTTTAACCCTCTTAGTAACGGGTTTTACAAACTGTTGACTTAATGCACATCAACATGACTATAAGTATAACGGATTAATGTATATTGTTGAAACAGATTTAACTTATCATCCCTGGTCAACAATCTTGTCCGTTTTCTTTCTTTCTCTCGGTCCTTCCTTTCTGTCCGTTCTTCTTCCCTTTACCTTCCTATTACCCCCCCCCCCGCTCTCTCTCTCTCTCTCCATGCCAGTCAACCATGCAACACTGTTGGCTTAAAATAAACATGTGTAATATCCATATGTCCCCCTTTAATATGTATCGCTTATATGTTCCATATCTGTATTTCCAATTAGCAGTCGGCCTTGCACGCCAAGTTCCCTTAATCTTACTACGTTATTATATTTACTTTACATACACCGTTTAATTCATTAAATCTTCTAGTATTTTTTTCCTTTCATTGAATAAAGAATGATACCAACGGAAATATATTTAAGTTTCAGATCAGTTCAGTTTGGTTTATTACATTCAAGCATTTTGTAACAATTTTGCCGCCCAAATTTGAAATTTTAACACTTAGTAAGCACAACCTTTACCCTTTTTGTGCCAGCTGGATCTGAGGACATAACTGAATCTGAACAAAAATTTATATCAGACATCCCCAGCATTTTTCACTAAGTTTTTATCATTTAAAGTTGGTTTACATTTCATTTTCATTCAATACTTGTTTCTCCACACTTTTCCCAAGCTTGGCAATGATTAACAAAATGAAGATCAAGCCTAAGCCATTTCATGTAAATCACAGCTCAGTGTAAAGCAAATATCGTCACGATGGACTCGGTGTGTGGGGAGTGGGATGGGGCGCAATGCACTCTTCGAAGTGTTTGGGCAAGGAAACAAGTTAAAAAAGGTAAAAGATATCTTCATATCAATTCTATTTGATAATTTCCACGTTTTCTTCATGATTAAGGTCTACTTTTATTCGCACAATTATTTCAAAGTTCTGCGCAAATCATTTTTCACCAACTTTTCAAAACTAAGTGGTGCTCACTCAAGCGGAAATATTTTTCGACAGTTATATCGTCATTTGCTTAAATGGATCTGTACCAATGCTAAAATGTGGAAAAATCGTCAGGATATTACAAATGTATAATTTGACAGGATTTTTTCTAAGTGTAAACTTTTTTTTGATACGCACTGTAGTAGACAATAGTGTATTTTGGTTCGCATGGGAATTAAATAAGGTCGAATCGTCTGCAAATAGAATGAAAGATAGAACATCTGAAGATTTATAAAAAGTCATTTATGTATATTACAAATAACAAGGGACCTAGTATACTACCCTGTGGAACTCCACAATTTATTGGTCGCAATGCAGAACTGTGATTATCTATTTGTACAAATTGTTTTCTATTCGATAAATAATTCCTGAACCATTCCAAGGCTTTCCCTCTAACACCGTAGTGTGACAACTTTACTAATAGGATATCATGGTTAATTGTATCGAAAGCCTTGGAAAAGTCCAGGAATATTGCAATTGTATGTAAATGTTGATCAACGGCATGTGATAATGTATCGATGCATTTCAAAACCCCTTGAGTTGTACTGTGATTTGCTCGAAAGCCAAACTGTGATTCGCAAAAAATATTATGTTTGTTTAAGAAGTCTGTTACTCTAATAAATACGATCCTTTCCAAAACTTTGGATAAGGATGGTAACAGTGATATTGGTCTGTAGTTTTTTGTTTGAGATGTGTCTCCTTTTTTGAATATCGGGATTACTTTCGCAATTTTAATGTTATTTGGTACAATGACACTAGTGAGTGATAGGTTAAAAATGTGGGCCAGCGGAGTCGCTATTGTTAAGATTGTGAATTTGAGGAGACAGTTATCAATTTCGTCGTGTCCTGAGCTTTTCTTTCCTTCTAACCTATTCACTATACCGATAATTTCCTCACGGTCAGTAGGGACAAAAAACAAAGAAGGTTATTATTCCCCAGATAATTATCAAATTTACTGCCAGTTGTCGGAATATTTTCAGCAAGTTTTTCTCCAATTTAAGAGAAGTTCGAGTTAAAAATCTCAGCTATCGCTTGAGGTTCTTCAATAAGATCGTTAGTCTCTGATTTAATTTTGATAATATTTTGCGTTTTACTGTTTCTGTTTAATGTTCTGTTAATTATTTTCCATGTGTTTCTCATGTTATTTTTATTGGGGTCCACCCGCCAGTCATAAGGACCACTGGTCATAATACCCGCTAGTTATAAGGACCGCTAGTCATAATAGTCATAAGGGTCGCTATTCATAAGGGGCTTTGTTCATAGAGGTCGCAAGTCATAATCAACGATGGGGGTCGCCATTCATAATAGTGGATGAGGGTCGCCAGTCATAATAGTAGAAGGGGTTCGCCAGTCATAATGGTAGATGAGGGTCGCTATTCATAATAGTAGAAAGGGTTCGCCAGTCATAATAATGGATGAGGGTCGCCAGTCATAATATCAGAAGGGGTTCGCCAGTCATAATGGTAGATGAGGGTCGCTAGTCATAATAGTAGATGGGGTTCGCCAGTCATAATGGTGGATGAGGGTCGCTAGTCACAATAGTAGAAAGGGTTCGCCAGTCATAATAATAGATGAGGGTCGCCAGTCATAATAGTAGAAGGGGTTCGCCAGTCATAATGGTAGATGAGGGTCGCTAGTCATAATAGTAGATGGGGTTCGCCAGTCATAATAATGGATGAGGGTCGCCAGTCATAATAATGGATGAGGTTCGCCAGTCATAATAGTAGAAGGGGTTCGCCAGTCATAATAATGGATGAGGGTCGCCAGTCATAATATTAGAAGGGGTTCGCCAGCCATAATGGTAGATGAGGGTCGCTATTCATAATAGTAGAAAGGGTTCGCCAGTCATAATAATGGATGAGGGTCGCCAGTCATAATATCAGAAGGGGTTCGCCAGTCATAATGGTAGATGAGGGTCGCTAGTCATAATAGTAGATGGGGTTCGCCAGTCATAATGGTGGATAAGGGTCGCTAGTCACAATAGTAGAAAGGGTTCGCCAGTCATAATAATAGATGAGGGTCGCCAGTCATAATAGTAGAAGGGGTTCGCCAGTCATAATGGTAGATGAGGGTCGCTAGTCATAATAGTAGATGGGGTTCGCCAGTCATAATAATGGATGAGGGTCGCCAGTCATAATAATGGATGAGGTTCGCCAGTCATAATAGTAGAAGGGGTTCGCCAGTCATAATAATGGATGAGGGTCGCCAGTCATAATATTAGAAGGGGTTCGCCAGTCATAATGGTAGTTGAGGGTCGCTAGTCATAATAGTAGATGGGGTTTTCCAGTCATAATAATGGATGAGGGTCGCCAGTCATAATATTAGAAGGGGTTCGCCAGTCATAATGTTAGATGAGGGTCGCTATTCATAATAATAGAAAGGGTTCGCCAGTCATAATAATGGATGAGGGTCGCCAGTCATAATATTAGAAGGGGTTCGCCAGTCATAATGGTAGATGAGGGTCGCTAGTCATAATAGTAGATGGGGTTCGCCAGTCATAATAGTAGAAGGGGTTCGCCAGTCATAATGGTAGATGAGGGTCGCTAGTCATAATAGTAGATGGGTTCGCCAGTCATAATGGTGGATAAGGGTCGCTATTCATAATAGTAGAAGGGGTTCGCCAGTCATAATGGTAGATGAGGGTCGCTAGTCATAATAGTAGATGGGGTTCGCCAGTCATAATAATGGATGAGGGTCGCCAGTCATAATAATAGATGAAGTTCGCCAGTCATAATAGTAGAAGGGGTTCGCCAGTCATAATGGTAGATGAGGGTCGCTAGTCATAATAGTAGATGGGGTTCGCCAGTCATAATAATGGATGAGGGTCGCCAGTCATAATAATGGATGAGGGTCGCCAGTCATAATAATGGATGAGGTTCGCCAGTCATAATGGTAGATGGGGGTCGCTAGTCATAATAGTAGAAAGGGTTCGCCAGTCATAATAATGGATGAGGGTCGCCAGTCATAATATTAGAAGGAGTTCGCCAGTCATAATGGTAGATGAGGGTCGCTAGTCATAATAGTAGATGGGGTTCGCCAGTCATAATGGTGGATGAGGGTCGCTATTCATAATAGTAGAAGGGGTTCGCCAGTCATAATGGTAGATGAGGGTCGCTAGTCATAATAGTAGATGGGGTTCGCCAGTCATAATAATGGATGAGGGTCGCCAGTCATAATAATGGATGAGGGTCGCCAGTCATAATAGTAGAAGGGGTTCGCCAGTCATAATAATGGATGAGGGTCGCCAGTCATAATATTAGAAGGGGTTCGCCAGTCATAATGGTAGATGAGGGTCGCTAGTCATAATAGTAGATGGGGTTCTCCAGTCATAATAATGGATGAGGGTCGCCAGTCATAATATTAGAAGGGGTTCGCCAGTCATAATGTTAGATGAGGGTCGCTAGTCATAATAGTAGATGGGGTTCGCCAGTCATAATAGTGGATGAGGGTCGCTATTCATAATAATAGAAAGGGTTCGCCAGTCATAATAATGGATGAGGGTCGCCAGTCATAATATTAGAAGGGGTTCGCCAGTCATAATGGTAGTTGAGGGTCGCTAGTCATAATAGTAGATGGGGTTTTCCAGTCATAATAATGGATGAGGGTCGCCAGTCATAATATTAGAAGGGGTTCGCCAGTCATAATGTTAGATGAGGGTCGCTATTCATAATAATAGAAAGGGTTCGCCAGTCATAATAATGGATGAGGGTCGCCACTCATAATATTAGAAGGGGTTCGCCAGTCATAATGGTAGATGAGGGTCGCTAGTCATAATAGTAGATGGGGTTCGCCAGTCATAATAATGGATGAGGGTCGCCAGTCATAATAATGGATGAGGGTCGCTAGTCATAATAGTAGAAGGTGTTCGCCAGTCATAATGATAGATGAGGGTCGCTATTCATAATAGTAGAAAGGGTTCGCCAGTCATAATAATGGATGAGGGTCGCCAGTCATAATAGTAGAAGGGGTTCGCCAGTCATAATAATGGATGAGGGTCGCCAGTCATAATATCAGAAAGGGTTTGACAGTCATAATAATGGATGAGGGTTGCCAGTCATAATAGTAGAAGGGGTTCGCCAGTTATAATGGTAGATAAGGGTCGCTATTCATAATTATAGAAAGGGTTCGCCAGTCATAATAATGGATGAGGGTCGCCAGTCATAATAATGGATGAGGGTCGCCAGTCATAATAGTAGAAGGGGTTCGCCAGTCATAATGGTAGATGAGGGTCGCTAGTCATAATGGTAGATGGGGTTCGCCAGTCATAATAATGGATGAGGGTCGCCAGTCATAATGGTAAATTGTAAAAAATGAGGTGCTAATTTAGCGCTTACAGTGCTTGTATAGTGACTGCACTGGGAGTGTTGATTTTCTAGTTTAAATTTGAACTAGAAAATCAGCACTAGTAGTGCAGTCACTATACAAGCACTGTAAGTGCTGAATTAGCAATTTTACAGTGTAGTAGGGGTTTGCTAGTCATAATAGTAGATGAGGGTCGCTAGTCTTATTAGTAGAAGAGGGTCGATAGCCATGATAGTTGAAGGGGTTCGCCTGTCAGTAGAAGGGAACATTGCTACATAATAGCTGAGGTGGGCGCAAAGCGTGAGAAGACAAAAAATGTGATTTTCAAGCCTAATATGTATTATGTTGTAGTTCAAAAAGGGTATTCAATTTCGAATAAGAGCACATTTTTATTTTGAAAAATGGGATTTTTTAAAATCATAACCAGCAGGAGCAATTGAAAATGACACCTTTTAAAAAGATAAATTATCTCATGTTATTGACATTACTTTTGTGACCATCCTAAAATGTTTTATGTTGGACTTCAAGAACAGTATTTAGTTTTGAAAAAAGAGCACATTTCATTTTGCCAAAAGGCCTTTTTCTTTTGAAAAAGGGCATTTCTTTTACCTACGGCGATTTTTTTTTCATCATAACCAGCAGAAGTTGTTAGAAATGACACCCTCCCCTAAAAAATCAAATTATCTTTAGGCGAAAAGGTGTAGATTGTGAATAATTCCAATAACAAGGAAATCTTCTTTGAATATATGCATGTAAGATAGTGTTGACCTAAACCTGTACCACAGTATTTTCTAAAAGCCTTTTTTTTCAATAGAGGTTGTTGTTTTTTTAAGAAAAATGTCTTTTCTATCTATATTATACTTTTTTTAGTTGATGTTGAATATGATATGAGCATGAAGTTGTTCCTTCATATTTATATTTCAGTTTTTGAAAAGGAAAAAAACAACAAATATTTATTGTTTACAGGACACTCATTTTGTAAAGGATTTGGAAGAAAACATCTTATAGGAGTGGGAAGAAGGGTTTTTTCTCATATAAATCATCTAATGCAATGCTATATTATTTGATAAAAACATACAACTTGTTATTAAGAGAGTAAAATGCGATACTGATGGAAACTATGTTGCTTATTTCATTGTATGGGCAAAATGGCCCTAAATCTTTTTAGATGTATTGAAAATATCTTATTGGACTATGATGATCCTCATAAAATCCTATGTGGTGATTGGAACCTGGTCCAAAGTTTTGAGTCAGTGAGTTAATTTAGTTGATCCATGGCGTCAGTTAAATCCAAATCCAAAATGTTATACTTGGAGACAGCCCACACCATTGAAGCAAAGTAGAAAACATTATTTTTTTATATCTTCAGATATTATTTCTTTGGTAAGATAATGTGATATTGATTTAGGATATCGTACCGATCACACAATGATCAGTTTAGAGATTGTGTTAGATAAATGTTTTTTCAGTATCTTGATTGTCTTCATGGTAAAGCTTTTGAAACTGTTAGAAGAGAGAAACTCAGATTTATTATTGATTATCAGTTGTTTTTTTAAACTGTTCATAGGCGGATCTAGGGGGCCCGAGGGCCCCCCCCCCCTCTCATTGGCGGAGCAAAACAAAGTAAAAGGGGGAAGAAAGAAAGAAAGAAAGAAAAGAAAGAAAGAAAAAAAAGGGGAAAAGAGAGAAGAAAAAAGAAGGGGAAACACAAGAAGAGGAAGACGAGTGAATAAAATAAGATGAGGGGAAGCCTAGGAAAATGATTTTTTTTTAATTCTTAATGTCACTATAAAAAAATCGCTTGCGCTTCGTGCTCGCATTGCATGTTAGGTGATTTACATATCAATATGGAGATTGAAATATCAAAATTTGAAGTCAACATAGAAAACATATTTCAACTCAGAAATCGTACTTTCATTATTTTGTTTGATTTACAAATTGATTTTTAAAAAGTGCTTTGCAAAACTTTTTGTTTTATGGTCTGAATTTTTAAAAATTTCGGCTCGCGATTCGCACTCGCATTGATTGTTGAAAATCTATCAACTCATGCATCTTCTTCATAAATCATAAATACAAAAGTGCTTTAAATGTACAGTTTTCAGGCCATAATATTAATAGATTTCACGCTCTCACATTAGGCTTATTACGTTAATAAATAAGATATTAATTTAAGAATCAAATTGTCCTTTTTTTTCAGAATGCAATATCGACAAGTTTTATCTTGCGCTTAGGAAGAGAAATAAGAAGATGTAGTCATAATTTTCATATGATGACATAATGCTCTTGGAATGTCCTGGTCCTATGTCAAAACTCAAAGTAATAATAATGAAACTTATGAATGAATTTAAAATAATGAAACTGTTTTTTTTTAATGTCATCCATATCCACCTCACAATTTTTCCTACAAAGTGCTTGAAATACAGAGCTTAAATTAACCCTTTTCAGATCGGAATATCAAATGTTTTAAGCTCGCGCTTCGCGCTCACTTTATCGATTTTAACGATAAAAAAAGGTATTTAGAATGCCCACTCAGATTCTAGGTCTAAATCTGAAACACGCGCGCGTTTATTCAGATACGCAGCTTGTTCTCTGTATAAATCATTATCCAGTTTTATTCCACAATATAAAAAAATTTGTGCTCGCGCTTTGCGCTCGCAATATCAATGTAGAAAGATATTCAATTACTCATCCTTTTCATGATTTACAAAACATGAATGGAGTGTCCCGTTTTTAGGTGAAAACAGCGGCGTAACAGGGGTCGGTGGCCGAGGGGGGGGGGGGGAGGGGCAAGAACCAAAAATTTCCCGGTCATATCATGGTATAAACAGGCGCAATGGTGTTATTAGGCGACGATTTCGAAAGGGCAAGACATTGTGTATCAGGCAGAATTTATCTTTAAAAAAAAAAAAGTTGCGAGAGAACGATGCGAGCTAGCAAAAATTTTGACATTTTTGATACAAAAATCCAATTTTGTGATAGATTTTGACATGATATCCAGAGAATATCTTTCACTCTTCTCTCTTTCCATCCCTTTTTTGTGATCTGTACGCCTCTGTTAACAGGTTTATTTGCGGCAGTAGCGTGCAGAGTAAACAAAACAAAAAAATCAAGGGGGGCAGTATGGCGCATGTGCAAAAAGCTGCTTAATATAAGTCCCGAGCGAGTGAAGCGAGAAAAAAAATCACCTTTTCATGAGAATCTAACTTTGAGATATCTTTTTTTACATGGTAAAACTTATGGGGACCATGGCCCAACCCTTTCATACTCATACGGCAGTGCTATGCGGTTGGGGTCTGGGGCGGAGCCCCCGGAACTTCTTGATATCAAAGCCATTTAAACCTCGCAGATTGCCGCTATTTAATCAAATTGCGGGTATATACAGGATATAGCTTTTACACAACACATTTATTCAACCCAGTTGAACCAAATATTTTGAGGGGGCAAAACATAGCAATGTGGGGGGGGGAAGTCGCCAGCGATGCAAAGCGAGCTGGAAAAAAAACTGCCTATTGAAATTAAATTCTAATTATGTGATTGATTTCTCCATTATATTCAGCAAATAACACATTTCATTGTTTCCATTCATTTCATTATACGTTGTCTCCCATAAATTCTTTAATTTCCTGTTGGGTGTTGAACCAAGACCCCCCCCCGCGCCTGTACGCCAGTGATTGAACGTAAAGCTTAATGCAGGAAGGGTCCCTAAAGGGGGGGGGGGGCGTAATAGAGCCATTTGAAGGTCATAGATGAAGAGCCCCTACTGCTTGGGGTCTGGGGCAAAGCCCCGGTAGCTTTTTTTGCATAAAATTTAGCAAGCTAATAGCACAATGTTGTATGCAGTTCCTCTTTCTTCCCGCTCTTTATTTTCTTTCCTCGTCAGCCCGGTCGTGTTATTAAGTTTTTATTTCTTGTCCCTTTTCTTTGTTTTCCAATTTAGCTTTTGACTAATTCCTTTATACCTTCATTTCCCGCTATTGTTTGCCATCTTTTAATTTATTTCCCATCATGCTATTGCACTATATAGGTCTATTTCAGAATGATTTGTTCTTTCTCAAATGTTTTTCTTTCGTTCTTCTTCCCGCTTTCCTTCCTTTTCCATTTCAAAAAATATATTTTTCCTTGTTTTCTTTCTACTTTTCCCTTTCTCGTTCCTTTTCCCCGTTTCCTTTCTCTCTTTCCTTCACTTTCCCTTTCTTTCTCCATCCCTTTTATTTTTTCCCAGTGAAATCCGCCGGGGGCAGCTTGCTCCCTGCCCCCCCGCCTGTTCCACAACTGGTGTAAATCTCGAATTGTTCCGCTCGCACTTCGCGCTCGCATCAATTGTTTAGTTACATACTTATCCTTTTTACGATTACAAAAAGTGCTCAGAATTTCGTTTTTCAGGTAGAAATGTCAAAATTTTTAGCTTGCGCTTCGCGCTCGCATTATTTGATTATTGAAATATAAAACGTTCTTAGGCTAACTGCAAGCAGCCGTTAACAGATCATTTTTTATTACATCAAAACGTATATATTATATTAAAGGAAACCAAAACCCAAGAAGAGAGGCAATTTTACTTGAAAGAGTAAAATGAAAGGATCAATTTAAAAAAAGTTTCATCAAAATCGGTTATGAAATAAGCAAGTTATGGGAGTTTGAAAACTCTTGTTGTACTTTCTATGGGCATCCTCAAATTGGCAAACGTGCTTCAATATGGCTGATTTTGTGGACAACTCTCCATTTGTTTTGTACACAAATTTTCAGATTTTCCTCATTATCTTTCAAGTTGCATCTTGCCTCCTTCTGAGCACAACATATGTCATGGGAAAATATAATCCACACCATATATGTCAAGGTCAGGAGGTGATAATGTGAAATATGTAAAATAAAGGGGAAAATCTGAAAATATGTGTACAAAACAAATGGAGAGTTGTCCACAAAATCAGCCATTCAGTCATTTCTGCTCGCGCTTCACGTTCGTAGTAGTTATTCATTTGCATGCACATCTTTTTCAGAAAAAATACAAAAGATTTCCCAAAAAATTAGCTCGCGCTTCGCCCTCACATTATATAAATAAAGATATGATATTGTCTATAAATGTTTATTCATAGGAATAAAGCTAAGAAGTGAGTATTAGGATTACCCCTTCAAAGAAACCAAAAATCATCTTCGAGTGGCCGATCGGGGAAAATATGTCTGAAAAAAACTGTTGTAAAGTTGTATTGCTCACAGACTTTAAAAAGTATTACCATATAATTATTCATGTTAATCAATCAGGATTCTTGTCTGGACGATTAATTGGTGAAAATAGGAAAATTTTGTATGATTTAATTGTGTATACGGAAAAGAAACATATTCCTGATTTCTGATTTTTCATGATTTTTTGTTTAAAACGCTTTCCATTATTAAATTTGGCAAATCTTTCATGACATGAATAAAAATACTTTATCAGAATACATTTTCTAGTGTTATAGTCAATGGGCAAATTCGTTTTTGTTATGCGCTAAAATTCTTGGGTTTTTATTTCGAAATTCACACTCTGTCAAATGAATTTATGTTGAATTACAAGAATACAAAGTTCTTTAATATGCGGATGACACAGTTTTATTTCTCGATGGTACAGCTGCAAGTTTCTGTAATGAACTAAATATTTTGGATTCATTTGCTAAATGTAGTGGGTTGAAAGTCAAAACGCAAAATCTAACAGCTACCATTATGACTGGCGAACCCCTTCTACTATTATGAGTATCGACCCCATCTACTATTATGACTGGCGAACCCTTTCTACTATTATGAATAGCAACCCTCATCTACCATTATGACTGGCGAACCCCTTTTAAGTATTATGACTGGCGACCCTCATCCATTATTATGACTGGCGAACCCCTTCTACTTTTATGACTGGCGAACCCCTTTAAGTATTATGACTGGCGACCCTCATCCATTATTATGACTGGCGAACCCTTTCTACTATTATGAATAGCGACCCTCATCTACAATTATGACTGGCGAACCCCTTCTACTATTATGAATAGCGACCCTCATCTACCATTATGACTGGCGAACCCCTTCTACTTTTATGACTGGCGAACCCCTTTTAGTATTATGACTGGCGACCCTCATCCATTATTATGACTGGCGACCCTCATCCATTATTATGACTGGCGAACCCTTTCTACTATTATGAAAAGCGACCCTCATCTACCATTATGACTGGCGAACCCCTTCTACTATTATGAATAGCGACCCTCATCTACCATTATGACTGGCGAACCCCTTCTACTATTATGAATAGTGACCCTCATCTACCATTATGACTGGCGAACCCCTTCTACCTTTATGACTGACGAACCCCTTTTAGTATTATGACTGGCGAACCCCTTCTACTTTTATGACTGGCGAACCCCTTTCAGTATTATGACTGGCGACCCTCATCCATTATTATGACTGGCGAACCCTTTCTACTATTATGAATAGCGACCCTCATCTACAATTATGACTGGCGAACCCCTTCTACTATTATGAATAGCGACCCTCATCTACCATTATGACTGGCGAACCCCTTTTAGTATTATGACTGGCGACCCTCATCCATTATTATGACTGGCGAACCCTTTCTACTATTATGAATAGCGACCCTCATCTACAATTATGACTGGCAAACCCCTTCTACTATTATGAATAGCGACCCTCATCTACCATTATGACTGGCGAACCCCTTCTACCTTTATGACTGACGAACCCCTTTTAGTATTATGACTGGCGACCCTCATCCATTATTATGACTGGCGAACCCCTTCTACTATTATGAATAGCGACCCTCATCTACCATTATGACTGGCGAACCCCTTCTATTATTATGACTGGCGAACCCTTTCTACTATTATGAATAGCGACCCTCATCTACCATTATGACTGGCGAACCCCTTCTACTATTATGAATAGCGACCCTCATCTACCATTATGACTGGCGACCCTCATCCATTATTATGACTGGCGACCCTCATCCATTATTATGACTGACGAACCCTTTCTCCTATTATGACTGGCGACCCTCATCCATTATTATGACTGGCGAACCCTTTCTACTATTATGAATAGCGACCCTCATCTACCATTATGACTGGCGAACCCCTTCTACTATTATGACTGGCGACCCTCATCTATTATTATGATTGGCGAACCCTTTCTACTATTATGAATAGCGACCCTCATCTACCATTATGACTGGCGAACCCCTTCTACTATTATGAATAGCGACCCTCATCTACCATTATGACTGGCGAATCCCTTCTCCTATTATGACTGGCGACCCTCATCCATTATTATGACTGACGAACCCTTTCTCCTATTATGACTGGCGACCCTCATCCATTATTATGACTGGCGAACCCTTTCTACTATTATGAATAGCGACCCTCATCTACCATTATGACTGGCGAACCCCTTCTACTATTATGAATAGCGACCCTCATCTACCATTATGACTGGCGAACCCCTTCTCCTATTATGACTGGCGACCCTCATCCATTATTATGACTGACGAACCCTTTCTCCTATTATGACTGGCGACCCTCATCCATTATTATGACTGGCGAACCCTTTCTACTATTATGAATAGCGACCCTCATCTACCATTATGACTGGCGAACCCCTTCTACTATTATGACTGGCGACCCTCATCTATTATTATGATTGGCGAACCCTTTCTACTATTATGAATAGCGACCCTCATCTACCATTATGACTGGCGAATCCCTTCTACTTTTATGACTGGCGAACCCCTTTTAGTATTATGACTGGTGACCCTCATCCATCATTATGACTGGCGAACCCTTTCTTCTATTATGACTGGCGACCCTCATTCATTATTATGACTGGCGAACCCTTTCTACTATTATGAATAGCGACCCTCATCTACCATTATGACTGGCGAATCCCTTCTACTTTTATGACTGGCGAACCCCTTTTAGTATTATGACTGGTGACCCTCATCCATCATTATGACTGGCGAACCCTTTCTTCTATTATGACTGGCGACCCTAATCTATTATTATGACTGGCGACCCTCATCCATTATTATGACTGGCGAACCCTTTCTACTATTATGAATAGCGACCCTCATCTACCATTATGACTGGCGAACCCCTTCTACTATTATGAATAGCGACCCTCATCTACTATTATGACTGGCGAACCCCTTTTAGTATTATGACTGGCGACCCTCATGTATTATTATGACTGACGAACCCCTTCTACTATTATGACTGGCGACCCTCATCCACTATTATGACTGGCGACCCTTATGATTAATGTAGCCTCTTCCTTTTTATGACTAGCGACCCTTATCTAGTATTATGAATACCGACCCTCATTGTTGATTATGACTAGCGATCCTTATGATCAATTACCCTTATGGTCCATTATGAATAGCGACCCTTATCTTGCATTATGAAAATCGGACCTTATGACCCATGATCCTTATGACCTTATGACTAGCGACCCCTTTTGCCTATTATGACTAGCG
Source organism: Lytechinus variegatus (assembly GCF_018143015.1). Classification (NCBI taxonomy): domain Eukaryota; kingdom Metazoa; phylum Echinodermata; class Echinoidea; order Temnopleuroida; family Toxopneustidae; genus Lytechinus; species Lytechinus variegatus. The sequence goes on from NC_054745.1 coordinate 47,659,327, forward strand.
AGCTTTTGGGTATAGGATTTTACACGTTATGACTAGCGGTCCTTATGACCAGTTAGTATTATGACTTATGGTCCTTATGACTGACGGGCTTATCCCATTTTTATTAAGCTCAAATTGCATTGCATAATTATGTTTTGTTCGCTTGTCGTAGTAAATTGGTCAAAATATTTTTATATCGAGTGTATTTTTCACGAGTCTTATTATTTGGATCAGTTTTGTATTTATAAAACAGATTATTTTTCCAGTTTATCGATCTTAAGATAGATTTAGTCACCCATGGAGATCTAGGGTATTTTTTATAGTTATTCACTCGTTCTCTAAATGGTATACAAATATCAAATTTATCCTTTAAAATATCAATAAAATTATTGTAAGCCTCATTCACGTCTTCAGAATCATAAATTTGTTGCCAGTTAACTGTACTTAAATTTTCATTCAGGCGCTCTAAATTTCTGGCATTTAAACATCGAGTTTTTATTTTAGAATTACGACTTTCATCTCGTGTGTTTAAAAGAGTAGTTCTACAGAAAATAGGGTAATGGTCAGATATATCAGAAATAACGATTCCGATTTTAAAGGCATATCTTGCATATTAGTAAAAATGTTATCAATTAATGTGGAAGATCGATCTGTTACTCTCGTAGGTTTAGTTATGGTAGGTAAAAAAGAAGCCGAAAGAATTATTTCAAGAAAATCGTGAGGAAATCCTTGAGCATTGGACTGCAACAAATTGGCATTGAAGTCACCCATTAAGAAACAGTGTTTATTTTGAATAATTGGACTTTGTAAAATGTTTTGGATATCTCTTAACCCTATCTAGGCCGGGGGGGGGGCCTCGGAGGCCCCCCCCCCCTCAACGAATCGCGCAATATTTTCGCCGCGCAAATTTTTTTGACTGCGCTGCTCGCTGACTTTTTACTTTCAAGTCTTGCGCAACTTTTGAGACCAACTTTGCGTCACCCGGGTATGTGGTTCGGAAATTACGCAACATTATGTAAGTGCATGTCAGACCGAAAATTGCTCAAAAACGTGATTTCATGTACAAAGTCAATGCAAATTGTGTTTTCAACCAAAATTCATAAATGTATGATTATTTTTAGTTTTACTGGTCTAAATGTATTTATTTTATGCTTTTTATGATCACAGAAGAGTCCCCAACAAATTTCATTGAAAAAAACAATGAAAAACAAAAGGTCAAAAAACAAAGAAATACATAAGAAATTGCAAAAAACAATAAAATACATAAGAAAATGATTTGATATCGCAATTTTTTCACGTATACTTGCTAAGAACACCACAAAGAGTTTCTATACCAAAAATTAGTACATTTGGAGCTTTATTTAGGGAGTTAGAGGAAAAAGTATGATTTTGCATACTCATTATGCATAAATTAGCATAATCACTTAATAGCGATTCACATGAAATAAATTACTATACAATCTTGTAGATTATGTCCCAGGCAACCCGCGTGCCAATTTTCGGCGCGATCGCGCGGTCGACGGCCGAGATCTTAGGGGGGGCCTGGGAGGCCCCCCCCGGCCATATGAACTCCCAAAATACCCCGGCCTAGATAGGGTTAAGAAATCATCATGGGGACATTTAGGAGGACGATAAATCACCCCTATTATTACATTCCTACTGTGTTTATTTTTAACCTCTATAAAAAGTGATTCAAGACTGTCATTCATGTGGGTAAGATTTTTTAAACAAGAGTAATCTAGTCGGTTCGGTATATACATACCAACACCGCCTCCTGGTCTATTATGTCTGTTGTTTGTGAGTAAATAATAATCATCAATATTCAAAAGAGAGTTACTAGAGTGTTGGAGCCACGTTTCAGTCAGACCAATAATAGGGCTATTATGTGAATTGAAATGTTCTAGAAGTAGATCAAGCTGATCAAAATTCTTGTTCAGACTCCTTATATTTAAATGTAAAAGAAACGTGTTTTCATTTACATTGTTCAAACTATTTGATTTGTATTCATTTACCGTATAGTATTTAGATGAAGCAAACTGTTGTACTGGGTCATTGTCATCAAAGATAAGGGACAACTCTTCTGAGTTTGTGTTTAAATCATAAGAGATGCTGTTGTCGTATTCGGGATTATGTATAGCTCTAGTGATTTTCCTATCTGCATGAAGCTGGAGCAAAAACTCGTCGTCGTCAATAGAATTGAAAGGAAATTCTGTTGCTAACGCAAGAGAGACTGAGGAACGAATCCCAATACTACATAAATATTTTAAGTTATCAATACTTTCAAATTCAAATTGAGCAAGCCAGATAATGATCCCAACATTTGGAAATAAGGAAAACGCACTCGGTCAGTATTTAAATCCCATCTATTCTGCTAAGTGGACAATTAATTGCATGGAATAGACCGATCATTCCGAGGTGTAGAACAGTTGTTTAAGTAGCCAAAACAAATATGGAGTAGTGTGTGTGCAGCGCTTTGTAACCGAAAGGAAAAGGCGCTATATCAAATGACTTTTGGATTGGATTGGATTGGATTGAGGCTAAAAATGGGATACATCTCGCGACGGCCTCCCTAATGTCTACATTGAAAAGGGCAAAATTGATAAGTCTACATTCATCGTTTACCAAACAATCTTTTTGTTCTTAGTTTGTTCGCTTAGTTTTTGTTCTTAGTTTGTTCGCTGATAGAAACCTAATTGTTATTAGGATGGCAAGTAAAACTGATGAGATTGAAAGAGAGATGTGACACCAATGTTTAAATTACAATTCTGGCAGGCTCATGGAAGTGAGGAAGTAAGTTTAACATTGTCAATGAAAAGAATGCTCATTTCATTCGTTAAGTGAGGATTGCCGGTCCGATCGAGGGTGAATGATTCCAATCTATTTTGTTTTATATATTTTTGTTCAATTTTATCATAAATCTTTTGAATCTTTTAAATTCTTGACTAAATTTATTCAGCCTCTGCATTCAGTAAATTCTGATCAATGTCTGCACCTTCGTATCATGAGTGTGTTTGATTATCTATTTTTCAAATACCTGAAAATATATGAAATATGACATAATGCCATTATTTGTTTTGATTTATTTTTATTTCTGCATACACATCGGAATCAGAATGTCAAAACATAGAAAGGTTTTATATAACAAAACTGTAGTATTTTTCAACAAGATGTATTATACATTTCACAAAACTATCATTTTTAAGGGAAATCCATCGTGGGCGTTTAGGCTTGATGATGATGACGGCCTCATAATATTATATGCAATATGACCTCGCCAATACTATTTTCAACCAATAATATAGAAACCTATTTCCTCATGTCTGAAACATGTTCTTGGATACGGGAGTTTTGGGGGTTTATTTTTATTTTTTAAAGAAATGCCTATTGTTAACCGTGATGTTTGAAATGGGTCAGAGTTATTAGGGCTTGTTCATGTTATTAGGCCTCACTGCTACAGATATTTCAATTATCCAAAGATGGTATTATTCTGGTCAGTGTGTCTCATATTCATCATAGTGAATGATCCCGACATATCATCGTTTAGAATGTGAGTCGCTTTTCGAAGACGAGAATACTATCTCCATTACAAGCAATTATCTTGCATGATGATGAGATCATTACACGAGATACGGAAAGGGTAACAAACCTTTCCCTCTCCTCAGTCAGTCTATTTGATAGAGGGAATGACGTCACTCTTCTCTTCTTCACTTCACTCCCACTCATCACCTGATCAATCATACACGTCTTGTACTCATCATCTGATGTCACGACGTAGAGGTCGTCTGTTATAGGATCAACACTGACATTCAAGATGACATCACTGTGGGGGATTTCCCTTTGACCACCCTGTCTGTCTATGATTAGTACTCTCTTATCACGAGGGTTAGGTTGAGCGATGATGTGACCTGATGATAGCACACCTCGCATCCATACATCCTGTTTACATTTGATGGTATTCACGATCTTACTATCAGCTGGGTTGATGACGTATATCTTAGACTGACCCCACTCAGAAGCGATGATCATCTCATCACGGTCAACAGCTACATACACAAATGAGATATCGTTCGTTGCGTGCATAACCTCTTTAAAACTTAACCAGGAGAAAAGACGAGTTAAGCGACCAGAAGATGACGAGATATTGTGAGGTTTTTCTTTTGGTATTGTGACGTCATTGATGCGCATCCATTGTCTGTCATACACACTGATGCATCCAGTTAAACTGTCCCCTGTACAACCTTTACAGGCTCTACCACACACTATCTTGTCATCATTCTGTAATGCACAGGAGATAACACATGATGTATCAGTACCTGTTATCACTCTCTGAATGTGTTTAGTGTTTATATCTAACATGTATGTATGCAGGCTACCTGAAACCCAGTCGGTGATGATCACATTACATTCATCTATGCAACCCACAATATATGGGACTTTGATTTCATCTTTGACATTGATTGTATCACTAAGCATCCACTCGCTATCATACCCACCAATCCTACCATCATACTTCTCTCTCCCAACACCCTTCACAAACCTCACACCTGATATTCTATCAGTGATTTGTTTTACATCATTCTTATAAAGTGGTTTCTTTAGTTTATCACTCACTGACATGTTCACACTATGACCGTCTTTAACAATGTTTTTATCGTCTTCTAGTACTGTATCTATGGTCTGTATTGCATTCTCTATTGTTTTGGTGTCATCCTGCAATGATTTCATCAACTCTTTGATCTTCCTATCCTTCTCTTTAACAATGTTATCAATGTCTCTATGAAGACCAATCTTCTTATTGTCCATGTGTCTTTGTCTAATCTGTGCATTTGTATGGATTAATTCAAGTTGTTTCTCTCTCTCTTCATTGTTCTTTCGAATCTTTTCATTGATCTTCATTATCTCTTCTTGGAGTACTTGATTCTTACCATCAAATGCTAGATTAATTTTGTCAGCCTCCATCTTCTCCTTTGCTTCATCTATGTTGATCGCTTCCTTGATTATGGAATTAACTTCATCTTTCAAAGCTTGTAGATGGGTGTCTGTGTCTTTCGTGCATTGGTCAATTTCATCTTCATAAAGACGACCTTCTTTCAATTTGTCCCTCCCTTTTTCTTTTAGAACTGTTAGCCTCGCCCCATTGTCTTTTATTGCATCATTTATATCTTGTCTCTCGCAAGGCTGTAGATGTTTGATCATAGCGCATGAATAACACAATGGAACGCCATGATATTTACAATATAATTTTACCTTTTCATCATGTTCTTCACAATAAATATTTGGTACACCTCTTTTAACTCTTGCGATGCATCCTTCTTTAGAGGCGCAGTCATCACAGAGTCTCTTCTTCTCCTCCACGTAGTACGTCACATCTGTGATTGATTGACACTCCTTTCCTTCACATTGTTGGTCTGGGGTGAAGTTAGCCGCCATGATCATCAGAGTATTGATCTGAGAAATATGAAAGACAGATATCACAAGAGAATGAGTATAATTGCAAGGGCGTACGCTGGTTTCAGTAAGGATAGGTGCACATCATGTATTTTTCATATTCTGAAAATGCACCCCTTAATAAGAATTGGCATGTGAAACCCTATACTTAACAAGTATTTGAAAGAAAACGGTACCCTTGGCAACCTTGGCAAGCATTCCCTGGATTGCCCCCCCCCCCAAACAAGTACAGCAATATTTTATTGCTTTGTTTTGGACGTCGGTCGGACTCTAAAGTGTTGGAGCAAAAAGTACACCCTTTATAAAACATTTTAGTATCTTTTATAACCTCGCAAATTTGACCAAATATCTTGCAAAATATAAATACCCCTCTATTCAGTATTTTTATATTTTGACACCCTTATTACATTAAGTACGTAACGTGCCCTATCTTGAAAAAGAGCCCCCTACTCCTTTTACGCGTTTTTTTGTTCGCGCATGGTATCCACTCGTCAATGGAAGTGCCCCCCCCCCCGACTTCCTGGGTAGGTCCGTGGAACTAAAGTGGCATGGGGTGCACAACTTGGGGAGGTGGAAGCCAAGTTTAGAAAATCAGCTGTTGGAAGTAGAACAAGGGGAAGATGCACGTGCACCCAGTGTTAATTCCCCAGCGTACTATCTTGATAATACAAAGGAAAAAAAAGATGGATAGAGGGCATGGCCTTGGGAAGTGGGGGTGCTGGGGTGTTTAAGCACCCCAATAAATTTCTTGGGGTGCCGCGTGTATTATTCTCCACAGGCAGCCCCCCCCCCCCGGTATACTGAAAGATGTGTAAAAATGCCAATGGTAACCAAATGACCTTTATTTTCTAGTTTTACCTTTTTTTTTTGCTTTCCGTAGTCCTCTGAATCAATTTAATCTCCATTTTGTAGTAAAAACCCTTTTTTCTGCATTTCAAATTCCTAGGCACCAATAACCCTTTTTTTTCTTCTTTTCAAATCTCCTTCAGCAACCCAGTCAAAAAATCGTTCCCATGACACTGAAGGGGGAGGGGTATATGTGGACGTGATAATAGACAAATGGTAGTAGTAATAGTAGTATTAACAGTAGTAGCAGCAGTAGTTGTTGTAGTAGTAATAGTAGTATCAACAGTAGTATTAATTGTAGTAGCAGCAGCAGCAGCAGCAGCAGTAGTAGTAGTAGTAGTAGTAGTAGTAGTAGTAGTAGTAGTAGTAGTAGTAGTAGTAGTAGTGGTAGTAGTAGTAGTTGTAGTAGTAATGATAATAATAATGATGATGATAATAATAATAATAATAACAATAATGATAATGGTAATAATACTGATAATAAAATGATAATAATGATAATGATAATAATAATACTAATAATACTACTAATAATAACATTTATAAGATGCTTTATATGGGTGTTTCAAAGCGCACAGGTTGGCTGACTAAAGTAAATAATAAAATATCCATTAATTAAATAAAATTAATAATTAAAAAAACTATGTCATTGTTGAGAAAAGGTGAGTTTTGAGTGAGGATGTGAAAATCTCAACAGAGGGAGCATTTTGAGTTTGGAGCTTGTTCAGGGGCAATAATACACAAAGCACTATCACCGTATCTGATCTTCGTATGCGAGGACCGTGGTTTAAATTAGATGAAGATGAGCGGCTGGATCTGATTGACGAAGAGGAACGAAGAAAGACTAGGTCTAGGGGATACTTGGGTGCCATATTATGATTAATTTGTTTGCTTCTATACAATTTAGATGCTGAGCGCCTGGCAAGAAGTCAGGGGACGATTGCACGAAAGGGTCTTTGCAAGGACCGTCTTTCGTGTCGCCCATCTTTTATGATACGCTATAAGCGGGGTGTTTCTGAAATTTATGATAAAGAATAAGATTTGTTAGCTTGCTTTTAAATCAAATTTTATTCAAGTTCATGATATATCACATCATTTTATAAACAAACATTTTGTTTATTTTAATTAAATATGTACGCAGATGATTTATTCAAAATGCGTTCCACATGGAAATGGACGACACGAAAGCCGGTCCTTGCAAAGACCCTTTCGTGCAATCGGCCCCAAAATGTCCCATTTTAGTAAAGTCTTTGGGATGACTCGGCAAGGGATCGAACTCACGACCTCCTATTCATGAGGGGAGCGCTCTACCGTTGAGCCACCATGCCCGATGTGTGAAAATAAAAATAATAGGAAAGGAAGAGTAAGGGAGAAAGAGAATGGACATGAGGGGGCCGGAGAGAGAGAGAGATAGAGAGAGAGAGAGAGAGAGAGAGAGAGAGGAGCCGTTAACAAAAGAAAAGAGAAGAATAAAATGAAATGTAATGAAAGAAAAACGAGTAAGAATTTAAAAGAAATATATACACCTTATCATCGTGATAATCGAAACTAGGAAACAATGTATCGAATTCCAGAAGAAGAGGAAAAAGAGTGTTTTATTTGTATATAATTTCTCTCCTCTCCTTATTTTGGTCTCATAAACAGATGAAATGTTGTTTTTTCCTTTCATCGTATCTCATGCAATTTTTTTTTTCTGTTTTAAAACACTGAGTACTTTGGAAAACTTAGCAGTCAAAGTTTAAAAGAAGATGTGAAGGAAAACCCTCCATTACTATCAGGCATGACCATTCCTAACTTATAAGACCTGTATAGGTTACAAGTTTAAGAAGATAAGCTGGATGACATTTAGGCTAAAAAGCACCCTTTTTCCTTTCTCATCCAAGTAAGAAATTAGAAATGTTATATGCATTTCATTTACATATTTCATCAGTTCAATCTGTTATTGCCCTTCTGAACGTGCGCATTTATATGTATCTATATGACATGTAGGACCTAACATTTGAAATTCACTATCTTCGTATATACAAATTTGTAACAATAATTTATCATTTAAGAAGAATATGAAGAATTTATTTATTTATATTTCGAAGTTGTTAAATGAGTGAAGAGACTCTGTCGTGGACTTTTTTTTCATCATTGCTTAGCATTTGGGTGGTGCACCGTGAGGCTGCAAATGTGAATTGACTAAATACGACATGCATGACATGACAGGGTTGGTTACACTCCATCACCGGCACAATTCCCCCATTTTCCTTCTTCCATATCGCTTTCTTGTTCAATAGAGCTAGAATTTCTTCTTCTTCAACAACATTTGTTTCGAAATCCAAATCTAGATATAACTTTATGGTTTTCTACCATTTCATGATCGAACTACTCAGTGGCGTAGACAGGTCCTTAGACCTGGGGGGATGATCCCTAGCTGGGTCATACTTTATATATATATATATATATATATATACATATATATATATATATATATATATATATATATATATTATATATATATTATATATTTATATATACATATATATATATAATTAATATATAAATATAAAGAATGAAGGAGATAACGTACTCGATAAAAACAAAATATCATGGGCCAAAGCAGACGAGTTAAAGATAACAAAATAACACGATCTGCCTCATGGATTATCTCGTGTGTCTTTTAATCACTTTGCTTTCAGCAATAAACAGGGCATCCAGTAATAAACAAACTTCCTTGCACATTTTTCATGGCAGTAATCTTTTGTTTGATTAATGACAATGAGTAAAGATGATCATAAGAAAATGTCAATTGTCGGATGTCTAGTTATCATCTTGGTCATGACAGTCCTTCTAAACTTGATCTAGAATAACTAGTATTCCTTATTTTACTAGTATAGTAGTATACTCTTTTAAAAGTAGCGATATTGTTAATGATCAAACGAATGAATCAACAACTAAAGGAATAAACAAATAAACAGCCAAATAACTAAAAAAATATCAATTACAATTATAGTAATAGGGGTAAAATAAAAAAAAGCTCAACATGATATTTCTTATCCATGTGCAGACATGCGGACACTAAAATGATAAGCACACTCTGTTTAAGATTACCATGATTACAAAGGCTTGATTTAATTAAGTATGGAAATGAAATAAACCTCACCGGGTTGTCGGAAGTAAACTGTATAGATAGTAACTTGTTATAATTTCGATTCATTTCTTATTATGTACCTTGTTATGATGATTATGATAAAAACATAGGTAAGGAAATGTAACAGTTTATAACCTTCAAACCTAGAAGACTGCGCACGTACAGAAATCACTGGTATAAGTAATTCCAAAATACATTGCGCCTCGACTTACTTCTTCTTGAAACTGGAAGACGTTTATTTTCACCCAATATAGTTATGCAAAACAGTCCTTAACATTAAAGGATTATGATGCCCAACATGAAGGAAAAACAGGCATACTAATGCTTCATATGGCAGTATCAGGTAACACGCTCGAAATGAACATACTTGCCAAGTTCCTATTCTCTTGAACGATTCGATAATCAGTACATGTATAAGTACAAAAGTATGAACGCTAACTTAGACCATAATTATTAATCTTATCCATGGATTGATTCAATTTGCCTTCGTGAATTAAGGCATGTCTATATATTGGATGATTCTACCTTCTTTGAAAAGCGCAAAGTACTCTGAAAAAATTAGTGAAATAGTTCACTCTTTAAGGAGTGAATATATGAAAGAGTGAATATTGAGTGAAAAAACCTCGGATATCACTGAGGCCATCCAAAATTTGCACTTTCATTCCAAAATCATTAATTTACTAATTCGCTCCTTAGAGACTGAAAATTTTCACCTTTCCTTTGCAAAGTAGGGTTGAGGACATGGCCAGCAGGGAAAAGGATCAGTGTATGTGTATAGGTAATTTCTTATTAATTCGTTTGAACAGTGTTAATGTGTTATGAAAGCAATTGCTCTGAAAGGGAGTGATTAAGCGACACTTTCTTAAATCTGTAATGAAATATTTTGAACTTATCTCCTTTGCAAATACATAATTATTATAAGGAAATGTACTTGGTGAAACTCTGAATAACGATCCTTAAATGTATATGACGACGCAAGACAGTTGTTATTACTTAAAACTTGCAAGTTGTAAATGCACAAAAGATGATTGACTCTGAATAAAAGTCCAATTTTGATCATGTTTGTCATTGCTGTACGTTATGATTATTACTGCTATTATTATTGATTGATTTTAACTAGCATTCATTTCTTTATTACTGTATAGTTTTGCTTCTTCCCCCACAGAAACCTGGGGGGATGATTGTACACACCATCCCCCCCCCACCTAAAATTCTGGGGGGGATGCATCCCCCCATCCCCCCCCCCCCCCCGCTATCTACGCCCCTGGAATTACTCAGTGACAGTGTGGAGAAATCGCACGTTCACTACTATTCGCAATAGATTTTGCGCGCGTGTGTGGATCTTGATGTGTGAGAGCTATATCACGTCTCTGGTGTCATCATACACGTCATCAAATTCGAATCAATTCAGAGACCAATGCAAGGCATTTCTCAGAGAGGCATTTTAGCGCTCTTTAATTGGGGATTTCCACCTCATGTAAAATTTTCGTTATTTTCAAATGACCTAATGATAACCCCCATGTTACCTTTCCATTGATATTTAATAAGACCAGGACCTTATCGTTGGTCACGGCATGGGGGGGGGGCGCTAGCAAAAGTTTTGAGTCACTTAGTGTCCGCGCGAAGCGCGCTCAGTTGCCAGGTATACTGACCTAATAGAGGCATTTAAGGACAGTGCCATTGAACAGATATGTATATCACTGATCAAACAATGCGAGCGCGAAGTCCGAGCTGAAAATTTGTGATATTCAGACCTAAAAAGGGACATCATAATTATTCTTTTTAAAATTATGATACGTACCTGTCTCGCTAAACAAACACAGCTGAAATGTTGTATATATTGATCCCAAACAAAGACATTTTAAGGACTATATTTTAGGAATCCATTGAGAGTATACATATCTCACCATTGTCATCTAATGCGAGTGCCAAGCGCTTGCTGATTTTGTTATAATTACATCTAATCACATGAAGCACTTTCTGAAGTAATTGTGATAATGATTTTTATACGCATCTCAATATATTACGAGCGCGAAGCGCGAGCTGAAAAATTCGGAAATTCAGGCCTGAAGATGGGCTTGTTTGTAGGAATTCACTAAGACCTTATGTGTTTCACTAACCAAATAATACGAGCGCGAAGCGCGAGATGGAATTTTTAAAATAATTATTCAGATCAGAAAACAGGACATTTAATGACTGATTTTAGGCATTGATGAAGAGCAGACATATTTCACTAATACACTCATGCGAACATAACACGGAGACAGGATTTTTTTTTATTAAGACCTTAACATGGGGGAATCACTTTAAGTAGTCATGACAAAGAACCATAGTTCACTTCATAAAAAAAATAATAACTCGGAGTGCGAGAATTGACTTGAAAACGGGAGGTTTTCGTACAACTCGATTATATATCTCTTTAAACAGACAATTCGAGCACCAGGAACAATAAAGACATAGGCCCTGGGAAAATTATGCTTCATAAAGTTGTGAAAAAATGTTTTTATGTAATATAACATAAAATAATCATAATATGATATACCGTTATTATGAACAATAATGCTTCTTTCTCACTTATGTTTCTTTTCATTTCTCCCTCTTTTTTTCCTTTTCCCCGTTGTTTTAGGGGGGGCAGCCGATTAGGGGGGCATGTGCCCCCCCCTTTCCCCCGTAGTTACGCCACTGAATAATATTCTATTCATAATCAGTATATTTCTCCCTTAACAAAAGAAAAGAGAGGATGAAAGGAAGAAGACAATTAAATGCAATTAAAGAATAACGTGGAGTAAGAATTTAAAAGAAAGGAGAAGGAGAACAACAACACAAATAGGGAAGGAAAAGGGGAGTAGTAGAAGAAGAGAGAGAGAGGGAGAGAGAAGAAAAGGATAGTAAAACGAGTAAGAAAGTGAGATGAATGGGAAGGAGGGGTCAATAAATGATCATGGTTTATCGATTTACGTAAATGGCCTATTATGAGATTTATTTCTTCATCTTGAAATATCAAATCGCTTGAAATAAATGAAAGGGCATGATTTATCTCATTGTAGGGTACGTTAAATAAGAGAAACAAATGAAATTTTACCTGATTGGGTAAACTCTCTCTTTAGGCTGTTAGGTTCCTCAGATATTTGCCGTAGATGGCGTAGTTCCCGATTCAGCACAACTTGAAGGTGTATTCCAGACTAAAAATTATATAATTTGAATAGAAAAAGAATAAAATCAGACAAAGATTACAATAAAAAACAACAAGTTAAAAACATTTTTTTTCTATGGAACCCTTCTATGCATGTAGTATGGCTACAGGGGTGCCCATTAAGACGCACTGGTGGAATATATGTAATGTATTTGATTTGTACCTTTTTAAAGGTATAATGTGGTATTGTTTTTTAGGTGATCTGTCAATCGACAGATCAACTATTAATTTCGTAAGAATTTTCTTTTTTATTATTTATTTATTTCTTAATTTTTATTTTTCCACCCTTTTCTTGTTACCATAAAATCTCCAAATCTACATCATCAATTATCTTCAAAATATCATCAGATATGGGGACTTATCATGTCATGTGAACGAAACAAGTTCAAGGTCAAAAGGTCATCATGACGTCATCTAGACGCCATTTTGTAAAATGACATTATCAATCGTATCTTCATTATCAATTATCAAAAATTAACCATATTTACATCACATTAACTTCAGGTCAAGGGTCAACTGTCCATGTCATCAAAGGTCATGTAAAGGTCACGACGTGCGCGTACGCGCGCGTCAAAATTTTAAAATGCTCAAAATCGCTTTTTGACCAAAGTAGAGTATGTTTCAGGTGATTTTAAGCATTTCACAAATTTGCGCGCGCGCACGGTTACGCGCGCGTTCCCGCGCGTAGCGGCACTATAAAACACAGGATCGCCATTTTTCTCATATCAATGCACCGATAATATAATTTTGAACAATTTGATACCTTGATCAACCTTCTACGACAAGTAATAAAGGAATTAGCCTCCATCAAAGTTTACAGCACGAGCGCGCGCGCGCACTAACCATAGACAATATATGTGCAAAAACATGCCTATACAAAATTCATTATAGCTCTTAAGATAGTCCATTGACCCCCATTTTTTTTCATATTCGAATAGAGTATGGATGGGAGATGTGATTTCATTTCACATTTCACCCGAAATTTTATCGTGACGTCATCAAAATGGCGTCGGAACTCAAAATTCCCATTTTGCTACTTATGACGTCATCATAATTATGCAAATTTGACTCTAACTCTGTTAATATTGGTCAATTTTTGCTCAGTTTTTTTCTACGTTGTAGCTGAGGACATACTCTTTCTATTAAGATGGGTATATTTACGTTTTAAGAATCGAATCATCCTGAAAAATGGCAAGTAATAGAGGCATGTCATTTTCGCTCATTTTGTGTGCAATCTCTATGGGAAATGACTTTTTCTCAAAACTGGATTTTACATTCCTCTATTTCGCGAGCCATATCTCCACTTCTATAGATCGGTTTTCTCTGAGCTTGAAGTATGTTGTAGCTGAGATTGTAAGCTATCGCAATGTGGTCTTTATTTTCCGATCAGATGCCAGCGTTATGCCTTAATTTCACTTGCAAAATTGGATTAGAGATCCTCTTCATTTGCTTATGTGTAAAGAGTCCTTGGCAATATATGTCACTGTGGTCAGTATTTGATCTTACACAGCTCACTCACCTTTGACCTGTGACTCACTATATATAAAGTCTCTGATTTGGTACTAGCTCTCTCTCTACCTCTCTCTCTTCCTTTCTGCCCTATCTCTTTGTTTTGTTTTACATCAAAACTGCATGCAACTTTCCTTTCTGACACACTTATCAAAGTTTTCTACTCTAGGAGGCACATGTTTTGAGAACGTCTTCAAATTACTACTTCTGTGGGCTGGTATCATCTCACCTGAAGCAAACTTCATACATTGTGTCTTCTACGTCATCTCATATTCAAGTCCGTACTATCCCTTTTCTCTGTCATTTCACCTCGAGAAAAATCCAAGATACCGTTTGTGCTAGCCAAATTAGGTTTGTAATAATATCTGTGCGATTTTGCGTATATTGTGTCAAATATTGGGATCATACAATAATGGAAACACTTTTGATATATTGGATGATTGTCGGTAAGTGGAGATTGGCTTATTACCATTTCATCATAATTATAACCAACCCCCGCTTCACCCCATTTCCCGAATTGCAAGAGCTATCAACATATTTTGGTTTTCATCATGATTATCATATTGATCTGAATTAACATGGTGATCATATTCATGATCAAGAGAATCAGAGACAGATCACCTAATTCGTCCTCATGACGAATTAAAATTCTAGTTTATTCATTCATTTTTCATTCTTCGCTCATCCCCCTCCTATATATCACATTGTCCACTTTTCCTCTAATTCTTTACCCCTTGATTTTGTGCTAATGTTTGGCTTTTCTTTTGTAGTCTAATTATACTTTAGTGTCCGATCTCCTTACAATCTTCATAATTACTTTAACGAACCTGCAGAGTGCAGACACTACAAGCTCTGCTTTTCATGCAGGTTCCTTCATATTTCACTTTATTTACTGCCATTATCTTTGTATTTTCTATGTAACCAAATGTATTTCTTGTATTATGTTATTATTTTGTTATCTTGTGAAGTATGAAAATAAATTCAATTCAATTCATTATGCAATTGGGAATTGTTGCTTTTCTTGGGAGGGGGAGGTGGGAGAAAGCCCGTTTGAGTTCCCCTGTCCCTGAAAACTGGAACCAGCAGCAATAACCTTACATTAACAGACTAATAGTTTCGAACATACCTACTCTGGATAAAGAATCATTCTCTCATGATCAGTGTCATACCGCCATCAACGACGCAATGTGGAGAAACCATAACTTCGAGGAGGAACTTTATGCCTACTCAGCTACGAAATAATTTCGTCAATTATGAAAAACTAATATTTTTTTTAAATTAGCAATTAGCTCGATAATAATCATAACTATTAATCAATTTTTATTGCAGTTATCCAAGCGAAAAAAAATGTATGAAAGATTTATAAACAATGGTTGAGATTGTAAGTGTGTCTATATTCTTATCACATGAATTTGAGTTTTGGTCCATTTTCAACATTAATGATGACGATCAATTCAATTCATTATTTCATTTCATTTCAAACATAAAGTTCTATATGATTCTGCTACAAGTTAACGGAATATGTATCAAGCAGTATCAAATATAGCATATGCAGCACGTCACCAACATATCTCTCTTACATAGGGGTTGAACTAATTCCAGAATGTGGTGATATTCTCAATCAAATGTACGGGAGTAGAAAGATTATTTCATAATCTAACTTCTTTGAAAATTTCATTGATCTTGCTTCAGCGGTTTTGAATACACACCCTGTTACGTAGCAGTGATGCATGTCGTTCCAAGTTTACAACACAGCTGTATTTCTGCATTGTCTTTAACATGTCACCCCTTTAAGCAGAAGGGTGAAAACCAAAACAAAAAGAAATAAGATTTAAAAATCAAGATTTTTTATGATTGATAGGGGATCCATGCACCAACTTGAAGGAAAATATGAATGACGGATAAGTACAATAAGGTGAACAATGAAAGGCAAACCAAAAGTGAATCACACTTTGCGAAAACGAACATAACTTGTGAAAATTGAACCTTTTACATACAAAAAGGTAAGTTAATAAACCTGAGTCTATTTATTTATAAATAAAAAAGGAATGAGATCAAGAATGTAATATTGTTGAAAAAAGGCATGCATGAAACAGACATGACCTTTTGCCTCTAAAATTGTACATCTCCCATTAATATCAAACTAGAAAGGAATTGTCATGTACTCTTGCCGCTCTTCTGAACATTCGCAAGGTTGTTATTTGATGAGCCTGGTTAGATTTCCTGGTCAGCTCAGGGAATTCCCTGATTCCGAATGATCAACATGATCAAAGGGGGTCGATATGCTAGGCAGTGCAGAACCTGCAGTAGTAGCAGTGCTGCATGTATGCAAACTTGGAATCGGCTGAAAAGCACCATTGTTACAAAATAGACTGTGTATTCAAAACCATTGAAACAGGACCAATTATTTTTTTTATAGAAGTTATGAGATGAGCTTCCTATTACATACATTTAATTAAGAACAATTTCTAATTTTTAAATTAATTCAGCCTATATTCAGCCTATATCAGAGGGGCATTTTTTTTTTTTTTGGGGGGGGGCGCTGTATAGGATGGGAAAACAATATAGTAGATACTGACTGCATTTTAAGATTGCAAAAGAGAGGCATATGGCTGTGTACTGGATTATCTTGAACTTACTGATTCATTATTCTCTAAACTTTAAACATTGAAAATATTGAGATTCATATAATGCAAATTGCACTTTTTATGTATTGCTTAAATAAAAAGAGCACCTTTATCATTTTCGGGATGGTTTTACTTGGAATAGAGACATTCATATTTATCTACATGACATGAAAAACCTAGCATCTGAAATTCACTACTCTTGTATACGAATATGTAACAATAATGTATCATTCAAGAAGAATATGCAGAATTTATTGCTCTCAAATATTGTAAACGACATTTTTTGGGTACTTTTCAGTATTTATGTCATTGATTATTTTGTATTCATTGAAGATGCAAGTGATACCTACATCTTAACATGATAGGGGAATTCTAATTTGTATTTTTTAATGCTTATTAGTAAAAGTGTCTATTAAACAATTATAAGATGTATCATGTAATTTACTGAAAAGTGTTTTAAAATGGATTTTAATGCGATTCTTGTAAGATTATGACATCATTGACATCTGAATTTATTCATTCCAGTCACGTCTTCCTTTGGCGCAAGTCAAAATTTACATTACTGCAAAGAATACCTCTCGATCTTCCAAGGGTTAACACATACCACATAAAAATGGTATCAAATTATTTGGGAGAATATACTCTTTCCGGTAATATATAGTGAGCATACTATCATGACATATTTTCTTTCATGAAATGGGGATTTGTGAGGTGTCTTTTTTCTTACTCTCACGGAATATTTTGTCAATTACTTTTTTATGCATGAAAAAAAAATGAAATAAACAAATAGATATAGAAATGGTCGTGGAACAATATCATCATCATCACCACCATCATCATCATCACCACCATCATCATCATCACTATCATTATCATCATCATCACCATCATCACCATCATCATCATCACAATCATCACTATCATCATCATCACCATCATTATCATCATCATCACCATCATTATTATCATCATCACCATCATCACCATCATTATCATCACCATCATCATCACCATCATCATCACCACCATCATCACCATCATCATCATCATCATCATCATCACCATCATCATCACCACCATCATCACCATCATCATCATCACCATCATCATCACCACCATCATCACCATCATCATCATCACCATCATCATCACCACCATCATCATCATCATCATCACCATCATCACCACCATCATCACCATCATCATCATCATCATCACCATCATCATCACCACCATCATCACCATCATCATCATCACCATCATCATCATCACCATCATCATCATCATCATCACCATCATCACCACCATCATCATCATCATCATCACCATCATCATCACCATCATCATCATCATCATCACCATCATCATCACCATCATCATCACCATCATCATCATCATCATCACCATCATCACCATCATCATCATCACCATCATCATCACCACCATCATCACCATCATCATCATCACCATCATCATCACCACCATCATCATCATCATCATCACCATCATCACCACCATCATCACCATCATCATCATCATCATCACCATCATCATCACCACCATCATCACCATCATCACCACCATCATCACCATCATCATCATCACCATCATCATCACCACCATCATCACCATCATCATCATCACCATCGTCCTCATCATCATCATTATCATCATCATCATTTCAATTATTCATCTTTCTGGTTTATCAACTCCCCAGTGAAGAATTTAAAATACGAAAATTCTTTATTACAATTTAACTACTAAACACTAACCATGAAATATAAACTGCTAAAAATGTGAGCTAACTTCGATATACTCTCAACTCCGGTTACTCACAGAGTCGCACTGAACATTACCACTCTCCTTATACCAGAGAAATTTTGATAGACAGTTACCTGATAACCAATCAGAGGAAGTTAAAATTAATCATACCTTAAACTGTTACACCCCGAAACTAATCATATAAATGAGACTTGTTGATTATTAAAATAAATCCAATACAGATAGACTGAATTACTTCAAGAATCCATAAATAGACAATATAAATTGAACTAACTACAGAACAAGAGTTTTATACTTCATAATTATCATATTCATCGTCCCGTTTTATCTGAATCTAGTGGCGTACCGTGGGTCATGGCATGGGGGGGGGGCACCAGCAAAAATTTTTGTCACTTAGTGAACGAGCAAAGGGCGCTCATGTGCCAGATATACAGACGTAATAGAGACAGTTTAAGGACGGTGACATTAATGGATATGTATACGGATATGTATCTCACTGGTCGCATCTGATTTCGTTTTGATATTCAGACCTAAACAGGGACATTATATAAGAATATTTTTGTAATCATGATACGTACCTATCTCGCTAAACAAACAATGCGAGCGCGAAGCGCAAGTTGAAATTTAAGGAAATTCAGACCTGAAGAGGGGCATTCTAGGGCTTATCTGTAGGAATTCACGAAGACCATGCGAATTTCACTAACCAAATGATGCGAGCAAGAAGCACAAGCTGAAAATTTTTGATATTCACATCAGAAAAGGGACATTTTAAGGACTGATTTTAGGAATTCATGAAAAGCACACATATATCACCAATCCACTAAAGCGAAAATATGCACGGGCAGGAAATGTTTTATATTAAAACCTTAAAATAGGGCAATCACTTTAAGCAGTCATGAAAAAGAAGCATATTTCATTACATAAAACAATAATAATTCGAAGTGCGAAGAAATCTAATTGTTGTATATTGACTTGAAATGTGGAGGTGTTTATTTGTAAATGAAGCATCAATATTCTTAGTTAATAATCAGCAACAGTTATAGATTGAGTTGAAAGTCATGAGGATATAATTGGAGATTCAGTGCGAACAACATGAACGATGAAGACATAGGCCCTGAGCAAATTATGTTTCACTTAGTTATTTCTTTAATGTAATATAACATATCATACATAATATATTATTATAATAAACAATAATTTATTTTTTTCCCACTACGTTCTCTCCCTTTCTCTCTCTTCTCCTTTCCCCGGTTTTTTAGCTAGCCGATGGGGGGGGGGGCACGTGCCCCCCATGCACCCCGTAGTTACGCCACTGTCTGAATCTCCAATTATATCCTCATGACTTTCAACTCAATCTATAACTGTTGCTGATTATTAACTAAGAATATTGATGCTTCATTTACAAATAAACACTTTACTCTATAACCTATTCAAAGTTTCTTTATTCCGACAATTATTGTATGCTCCGAACGAAAATAAAGATCCGAAATACGACAATATCAGGTATTTCCGTGATATCAACTTTTGGATGTAACATTGTATGCTCTACTTACCTTCTCTATATTGACATATTATGGTATTACCTCACATGACCATCTTTTGAAAAAGAAAATGATCGTCTTAAAGCAATATTAAAACTATGTCCAAACTTCGGAGATCGATGTGTTGAAGTATAATTATCTATGCTGTGAGACAAGATGGCGTATGTACATGATCAATGTCGTTACGCGTGTATGGATTACGCAGTGGTAATTCCCTTATTTCGGGGGTAATTTTCACACATGGCTAGGCTGTACTTCAGTGAGGTGGATGAATATTAAATATGAATTGAGAGAAATGTCGCAATCAAATAATTTTCAATAGTCACATGTTTGTATGGAACATGATAATACTAGCTTCATGGTGGGAGCGTTGACAATTGATGAACTTCAATGATTCTTCTGAATAGATTAATATGAATATGAATTAAAGCAAAGCGATGAGGTAAGAGAGAAAGAGACAGTAGCAGTGAAAGAGAGAAGAGGGAAAGAAAGAGAGGGAGAGAGGACCAATTTCGCAAACAAAGTAGGAACGGTAAGTATATTTGATTTGATTTGATTTTATTGTTTACTTCTACAATTACATCATTCGTATATAATACATTTTCCATAACATAACAAACGTAGTATATTGAGAACTTTTTTGGCATGAATCATAACTAAATGTACTAAAATTATCATTACAAACAAAACTGATCTCATACCAAACTAGTTAACATTTACAATTTGCAGGAGAAGGATTGTAATCATATTGCTTGAAAAAATGACAACCCCAGGTTAGAACTCATTGATTAATATAATACATTAATACAGCAGAATCGATAAACAGTTCATTTCATGAAAAACAGCAGTAATGTAATTTGAGCAATGAAGATGGAGATGATAAGGATGAAGATGATGGTGAAATGGTGAAGATGAAGGCGATGGAGAGGATGATGGTGATGATGCTTTAATGATGACACATCGACACAGAAATTTTACTTTAAATATTCTGATATCAACATAGATTTAACGTTTGCCTTAAATGAGTAAAGAGACGTGGATCTTTTTACAGATTCAGGTAGAGAGTTCCACAAATCAGGACCATGGTGTCTTATGGATCTCTGTGCAATAAGCAATTTGGGGTTGATTAAATGGAAATTAGAAGAGTTCCGCGTAGGGTATGAATGGATAGATGTGTTCATAGTATAAAAATTGTGAAATGAAGGTGGGAGCATGTTATTTACGTATTTGAACATAAGCAGTAAGCTTTGAAATGAGTTTATGTCAAAAATAGTTAGAGTCTTTAGTTTATGGAATAATGGATTTGTGTGTGATAAATATTGCGAATTAGTACAAATTCGAATTGCTTTTTTCTGTAATAAGTATATTATATTAATTTTAGTTTTTGCACACGTTGCCCAAACTATATTGCAGTACGATATATACGGCAATATTAATGAATTGTATAGTAGAACGAGTGTAGTATGAGGAATTATGTTTTTCATTTTGTAAAGTACACCTACGTTTCTGGAGATGTTAGTAGTTATACAACGTATATGTTCATTCCAATTTAAATGTTCATCTATTGTGACACCTAAAAACTTTGTTTCTTTTTTCCTTTTGAGTGGAATATTATCTATGCTTATGTCGTATGGAAACTCAGTAATATGTGAACTTGTATGCGTAAAATACATAAAGTTTGTTTTGTCTATATTAATTGAGAGCCTATTACATTTAAACCATAAAGATAGTTTAGGTAATTCACGATTAAATGTATCTACTAAAGTTTCTAAACTAGTGTTTGAACAAAAAATGTTTGTGTCATCGGCAAATAATACAAATGATAATAAAGGCGTTACAGTAGTCAAATCATTAATATATATAAGGAAAAGTAAGGGGCCAAGGATCGATCCTTGTGGAACTCCGCATTTTATTGACTGAAAGTTAGAAGAAATATTGTTGTGAGTGACATATTGTTTTCTATCAGACAAATAACTCTCAAACCATGATAGTGCGATTCCCCGAATTCCATAATTTTCAAGTTTTTTAAGTAAAATCTGGTGTTCAAGAGTGTCGAATGCTTTGCTTAGGTCCATGAATACTCCTATTATGTGTTCTTTATTTGTCATTGCATTTGTAATTTTATCTTATATTTGTATTAAAGCCTGATCAGTTGAATGCCCTTTCCTGACTCCATATTGGTTTGAATTCAGAAACTGAAAAGTATCTAGGAACTTATAAAGTCTTTTGTAAATAATCTTCTCTAATATTTTGGATATGCTGGGGAGAATAGAAATAGGCCTATAATTTGTTATTTCGTGTGGATTGTCTTTTTTTAAAACAGGATTTACCTTTGCAATTTTTAGGGAATCTGGACATTTACCGGTGCTGATCGACAGATTAAAAATATGACACAATGGAGAGACAATATAATGTATGATTTGCTTAAGAAGGAAAGTACTAATTCTATCATATCCCTGTGATTTGCTGGATTTGAGATTTTTTGTTATTTCAATTATTTCCTGAACATTTGTGGGGTTAAAGAATAGGGAAGAATTGATGGGTGTGGGAAGAAATTTTGCAAAACTTTGGTTTGGTCTGGCAAGGTTGTTAGCCAAAGAGGGTCCTATGTTAACGAAAAAGGAAATCATAGTGTATAACGAGGTTCTTTTTACACAGTATATAATCGGCAAGGAACTTACGTCACGATTTAACTCTTTTCAGAGGTCACATGACTGGAGCGTCCCTGAGTGGTGCAGATATTAGCCACGATGGGAACATCGATAATCGAAGGACCTGCTTCGGTGCTTCTTGTTAATATATCGATATAAAAAATTATTTCTATTTTATGTATTTATTTGTTTGAAAAACAGGGAAGCACATTCAACAAATTGTTGGTCTCCCATGGGGCCCTGTGACAGTGACAAAGCATAACATAGCAATTGCAACAATTCATTTACATAACAATATCATAATAAGGGAGGCATAGATAAACTGGTAAGTTCATGAATTAAAGCATAGGAATATTCTTAAGAGACAGAAGGAACTAGCAGAAAACGAACATTTTGACAAAAACAGGAGCAGAGGGAGGAGAAAAAAAAGAGAGACGGAGAGTGAGAGATTAAACTCATGAAATATTTGCCATTTAATAAACAAAGTAGGAAATGAACATGGATTGTAAAATCGGCAATATCTTATTTGGACGATAATAAGGGGCATTTAACTTTGAAAAATGGTGTGTTGTGTGTGTAGGCAGCAAGCATCAACTGGGATTCAGGCGGGAAAGCCGAAATATATCAATGTAACCCAAATCATCTCTTTTAAAGCGAAAACTTAAATTTTGTATCAGTTTTTGCTCGTCAACTGTAAAAAAGACTATTTAACAATCGTTTCCAGGCCCCTTGAGAAACTTCACAACCACACCCTTCTCACTGGTCGTATTATTGGAGCTGGTATGAGCTTCACAATGAGAGTATCGATGAGGGCGTGCTTCAGTGCTTCTTGTGAATGTATACACAACAAAAAAATTAAGTCTCCCCTTAAACACACATCCATAACTTCTAAACCAATGAGATTTTCTTTTTAAATATATTTTGATTTGATTTGATTTGATTTATTTATTTCCGTTTCACAGTAATATAATGAACATAACAATAATATAATAAACATAACAAAACAAGGTCGAAAATACTACGAAATATGATATGTATGTATAAATAATCATAAATTTAAAGAACACAATTGAGTAAATAAATTTATCTGAAATGACATTTGTATTTGAAAGTAAAACGGAGGGACTTGCCGAAAAAAGCAAAGCTTGTACAGGAGGCAAGCCCCTAACTTAGTTTCATTATAAAACTACAACAAATAAATATTGGGTGGTAATGATAAATTTGTTTAAAAATAAATACAATTTTTGTGCACTTGAAAAAACGTAACTGATGGGTCATGTAAAGAAGTATTTACGTTATACAATATTTTAAGAGAGGGGGGGGGGAACAGAAGGGACAGAGCAGTGCAGTACACTAAGTAGAAAGAAAGATGGCAGGCAGCAGGAGCAGGTACTTGGCTAATTGCAGTTTTAAGAAGAAAAAAGAATGTAAAACAAATAATATACATGACTATATGTATATAATATAAACACATATACATAAAAGTCGAGTATAATTAAATTAGTTATTTTAGTTATTCAGCTTGACCTGTTTGCGACGAGTATTTCAGAATTAACATTTTTTTCAGTTTGCGTTTAAAAATATTTACATTAGGGGATTCTTTGAAATCTTGAGGCAGAGAGTTCCAGTAGGCAGGCCCGGAGAAGACAAACGAGTTTTTTTGCAAATAAAGTTCTTGTTAAAGGAAGATGATAACATTTTCACATGAGCGTGTAGGTAATTTGATAAGCTACTTGTACCCTCTGCTATGGAGGTATTTTATGTCATGCTTCAGTAGGCACCGTCAGAATTGTCACTTTTTACAAGTCACAAGCCAAGTGTTATGACTTTGATTTTACTTTATTGGAACGAATTCCCCATTCTCATCATAAAAATAGTCAGATGGGTTGTAAAATGTGGCTTCTACGGACGATACAACTTTTGTTTTTGCTAAATTTCACGATTGAATAAAACACAGGTCAAAATCTTCTATAATTTGATTTTTACACATTTCTATCGATAAAAATGATCAAATGTCATGACAGTTATTTTACCAAAGAATGTCTTCAACAATTCTCATCATTTCACGGTTCAATGAACATTTAATGAAAACAAAAACACGATTTTCTAAATCATATGCAAGTATTGTTTCATTTAACTGAAATTATCTATTCTCAACTTTTTGTCGATATGTTCATGACCCTTTATCATGCTTCAATGATTCAAAGGCGTTAGTTAAACATTCACGCTTGAATGAACATGTGGAATGTGATTGGCTCTTTCTTTTACGATATTGGAAAAAATGAATTTGCTATAAACTATGGATATCTGACACAAAATTCCTTGCATAGTTCATTTAAGTCGAGTTTTATGAAAATCCCGATGTCTAATTTTCAGTGAGCACACAGTATTCGAAAATTATGCAAATGAGAAGAAAGTTTAAGGCCTTGGCCCTACTCTGTGCCGTATCTGATGATTATTTTGGTATGGTCATTTGTAATTCAATTATTGATTACTCATGCGTGACTTCATCGATCGATATCATTTTTCACCAGGAGTTGTTTAATGACTAGAAAAATACCTACGAAATATCATATTTGAAAATTATTGCGTTCAAAAGTTACAGCAATTTCATTTAAGGGGGGATTAATTTTTTGTTGTGTATATGTCAATATGAATACGATTTAAAGCAAATTAATGTTTATCTAAAGGGGGAAACAAGAGACATAAGGAAGGTGAGACAGCATTTGAAGCGTTTGTTAACTCTATAAAGTAAGAAAGGATCAGTGAGTGTATAATGAACACATATGGCATGTATGTAGGGTGCATTTATACGATAACCAGAGCTGAATAACCGTTTCGTGAACAGATTAAACTGGTTAAGAATTGATGACAATAAAAATGGATATGATCCATGAGCTACGTGGTGATCAAAAGTAGGACTACATTTAAATAACTCCATCTTAACTAAGATATTTTTCCAATTCTGATTGATAAATGATTGCATCTTGTATTAATCAAATGGAGTAAAGAAGCAGCGACCGAAACAAGCCCTTGTTTACGTGACATAGTGTTGGAGTCTACCATATCACGGTAAGACCCCCTTTACAGGCTTAATACTATCATTGAAATTCAATTCTGGCCTTTTCCATGGTTAACAAACATGACAAATGACAAATTGAATCAAATGCATTGAGTTTAAAATGGCGGACATTTTGACAATATACAAACCTTTACTCTTTAGAACGTTGTCCTCTTAAACTAATTGCCAATCTTCTTTTATGTTGACTCGATTTGTTTCAAACTTGAAATTTGACATCAACCACCTTCCCTCCGTATCACACACGCACGCACCCGCGCACACACCCACTCAAAACTCTTTTCTCTCTCTATTGTACTAACTCTCTTCCATTCTCTACCCCTCATCTCTGTCCTCCTTATCTCTCTTTATTTTGTAATCCATCCATCCTTCATTCATTCATTCACACACACACACCCACACACACTCTCTCTATACTAAATCATTCATCTGTCTCTTCTTCATCCCATCTTTTTCGACAAAAAAATCAGCTGTCCTCTGTTATTTGACTTGTAATATCAAATAAATTCCTGTGTTGTAAAAAGTGTGTGCATAGTAATTGTTTATAAAGTATCCTATTGTATACCCCCGTTCTGTAGAAAAGACACACATCTATTAGCAGCCACACGCCCACTACGTAAAAGCACCTTACCCACACAGCCTCACACACACTCGAACACCAACACGCACACACACACACACATTCTCTCCATCATAATACACCTCCATTCCCCTTCGCCATCTCTGTTTTCATCTTTATTTGTCCTCTTTTATACTAGTCTAGGAGCCAGGGGGCTTTATTCAGAATTTTTGGTGGGGAAGGTTTGACAAGCTTTCCGGGGTAAAATTGTGCGCTGATTCCAAAAATGCCACTCTTATTGACCGTACTCACGCCATTTTGGTCATTTTGGCAAAATTTTTGCCAAAAATGACCATTTTGACCACTCTTTGGAAAATGGTCCCTTAACAGACTGCTTTTGTAGCCACATGCAATTAAAAGGGTCTATCTTAAGTAAAAATGCACACAGATTCCAGATAAAGTTCTTTCATTTGCCAAATCACAATAGCAGTGGTCATTTTGGCCATAATTTGGCCAAAAATGACAATTTTCATGATTTTTGGGCCGAAATGTGTTACAAATATTGATCAGAGCTTCGACTGGATGTTTTTAGAAATCCACATTTATTTTCAAAATGTGCGCTGGATCATAACCATCAACCTCATGTAATTTATTCCATCAGTTTTGACCTATGAGGGTCATTTTGGGTACTTTAGACATAATGACCATTCGCGCAATTTGCATTATTAACTGTTCAAATAGGCAGGAAATTGAAGTCTTCAGCATGTTTTTTCTTCTTCCCTTATAAAATGAGAATGCATTTAAATGTCCTTCATGTGTAAAATTTTATGCTGATTCCAAATATATCAGTCTAAATGACCCTATTTAACAGTTTAAGGTCATTTTGGCCACTTATGAAACTTAAAATGACCAATGACATCAGTTCAATTTATCCAAAAATACTTTGAATGTTACCAGAATCGTTACAAGGGCATACTGTGACACCTAACATTGGTGTATTAATCCTTGAAATTGAACATCTCAAAAGTATTTTGACCTCATGCAATTTATTCCATCAGTTTTGACCTATGAGGGTTACTTGGCGTACTTTAGCCACAACTGACCATTCACGCAGTTTTGCATATAATAAACTGCACATAAAATGGCCAATAACATCAGTTCAATTTATCCAGAAATACTTCGAATGTTACAAGAATCTTAACAAGGGTGTGCTGTAATACCCAACACTGGTGAATGAATCATTAAAATTGAGTATCCCCAAAGTGACTACTTTGGTCATTTTGGCCACCTTGACCCCTGGTCAGCCCTACTCATTGTGTATGTTAATTCAGGTGATATCGAACATGGTGAGGAGAAATTTTGGATTGCGTTAATATTAGCATCAATTATTGTTAAATGGGGAAGTTTGAAAGCTTCTTGGTGGAAATCAATGAAATTATTCCACACAGACCATAACTATTGGACCCTGTGGTCATTTTGACCACGTTTCCCTCAATATTGACCAGTGACCATGGACCCTAGGAATCTCCAATTAGTGGAGAAATCAGCTAAGAGAGAGACCTTGCATGCTTTGATGAGTCAAAAATGGCTCAAATGCTGGTCAGTATCATTATCAGCATGAGCTACCAATAATCGGTGAAGAGTGTCATAATTGTGATAAAATCCTTTACATCGTGCATACATAAGGTTGTTTGACCATGGCACTGTGGTCATTTACATGATTTTAGCCACCTTGACCACACAGTAAATGTTTATGGAAACCTCACATATATGGGGCAGTAAATTCAGGAATGAGACACTTTAGCATCATTTACATGTTATTTTAAGACACTTTTCTAGATTAATGTACATTAATGATATTAGTCTTAATGACCATTTAGGAGCTAGTGGTCATTTCGGTCGCTTTTGGTCCCGACAATGACCAATCACATTTGCATATATCAAAGAGGATTCAAATGTTGTTGACGCTCCGTATTGTTAATAAGATGTATTATATCAATTATTGATTTCAATATGATATGACTAATAGCACATGATCAAAATTTTGAAACCAATTTGGCCATTTTGACTATCTATCGCATTTATGACTTTTGTAAATAAAAATGACAGGAGCAATTGTGGAAATGCGTTCAATCCCTTTCGATTGGAAATATTAAAAGCTCACCCTGAGTAAAAAATATTGTGCCAAATACCTCACCATTTGGTCATTGTGTGTCCATTGAGTAGCCATAACATCATTCCCTCCTTTTTTATTTAAAGGTCAAGTCCACCTCATAAAAAATATTGATTTGAATCAATAGAGAAAAATCAGACAAGCACAATGCTGAAAATTTCATCAAAAATGGATGTAAAATAAGAAAGTTATGACATTTCAAAGTTTCGCTTATTTTCAACAAAATAGTTATATGAACGAGCCAGTTACATCCAAATGAGAGAGTCGATGATGTCACTCACTCACTATTTCTTTTGTTTTTTATTGTTTGAATTATACAATATTTCAATTTTTACGAATTTGACGATTAGGACCTCCTTGCCTGAAGCACAAAATGTTAAAATAATGGAATTCCACGTGTTCAGGGATAATGAAACTTCATTTTACATGACAATGATGAGAAAATAAAAATATTTCATATTTCATATAATAAAATACAAAAGAAATAGTGAGTGAGTGATGTCATCAACTCTCTCATTTGGATGTAACTGGCTCGTTCATATAACTATTTTGTTGAAAATAAGCGAAACTTTAAAATGCCATAACTTTCTTATTTTACATCCGATTTTGATGAAATTTTCAGTGTATGCTTGTTGAATTTTTCTCTTTTTATTCAAATCAAGTTTTTGTTGGGGTGGACTTGTCCTTTAAATTATACAGATAACTATATTCTAGAGGAAGGCACTAATCCTGAACTCAAAGGTGCGTCATTACAAAGCTATTGGTCAAAGTGGATTTCACGAATAGATTTAACCATGGTGCATTTTTATTACCCTTGCCATTTTGTGTTATGTTTCACAAACCTCACATTGGCATGATTGGTAAAGTTGAAAGTGGAAAACTTGCCCTAAATTGTTAAAGAGTGACCAAAATTCGGCACAGAGAATAATTTCATATAGAGAATGTATTTTATTACCCAGTACGTCTTCAAAAGAATTAAGGGTAAGTTTGCTGCTCAGCAATCATGCCAATGTGAGCTTTGTGAATCACTATACAAGAAAGAACAAAGATTGTAAAAATGAATGATAGTCAAAACTCTTTGTGAATTCACTGTGACCCATTTTGCTTTGTAATGATTCTCAGTACAATTTGACTTTAAAGAAGGAAAATAATTCTGGCTATTTAGGAACATACAGTGATCAAAGGGGCCACAGTAGACAGTCACATGATATTTGGCACAATTTTTACTCAAGGTGAGCCTTTAATATTTCCCATGAAAAGGGATTACGCATTTCATCATGTTCATAGACCTACAATTGCTGCTAAGTTAATTTTATTTCAAAATTCACACATTGGATAAACGGTCAAAGTGGCCAAAGTGGTCACATTTTGATTATGTACTATTAGTAATATCATATTGAATTAAATAATTTGTCATTGATTATGATTGATACAACAAATCTTACAAAAATATAGAGCAAGAACATTGGAATACTTGTGATACATGTAATTGTATTTGCTAATTGTAGGGACCAAAATGACCACTAAGTAGTCATTAAGACTGATATATTCTAAATCATTGTATTAATCTGGTGCAGAAAGTTTTTGTAATATGTCTTATCTAACATCATTCTTGAATTCGTTTCCATGAATTACAAAATGGTTAATGTGCCTAAAATCATGAAAATGACCAAAGTGCATGGTCAAACAACCTTATGTGTACTTGATGTAAAGGTTTTTATCACATTCATTATACTCTTGATTACTGGTGTAGTAGCTCAAGCTGAAAATAATATTAAGCAACATTTGAGCTCTTTTTAAATCAAATAATGTGTGGTCACGAGAAATTATTGAGGAAAGGTGATCAAAATTACCACAAAGTCCAATAGTTCGGCCAATAACACTGATTTATATGGAATCCTTGCATTGATTTTCACCCCAAAGCTTTCAAACTTTTTTAATTTAACAATAATTGATGCTAATATTAACACAATCCTGGATTGTCTCCTCACTATGTTCACTATAGGCTAATTTAGTATACACATTGGGCAGGAGACAATCTGGCCAAAATGACCAAGGTTGTCAAAAATATTTTTGGGACACTCAATTTAAATGATTAATACACCAGTGTTAGGTGTCACAGCACACCCTTGTAACGATTATAGTAACATTCAAAGTATTTTTGGATAAATTGAAGTATTGAACAGATGGTATTGGTCATTTGGGGCCAAAAAGTGGCCAAAATGACCATAATCTGTTAAATGGGGTCATTAAGACTGACATATTGGGAATCAGCTTGAAATTCTACACAAGAACGACATATGCATCATTCCCATTTTATAAAGGAGGAAGATAAAGCACACTGAAGACCTCAAATTCCTGCCGATTTGCACAGTTATTATGCAAAATTGCACGAATGGTCAGTTACCCAAATGGTCAAAAGTCAAAACTAATGATATAAATTACATGAGGTCAAAATACTTTTGAAATGTTCATTTTAAAGGATTAATACACCAATGTTCGATGTCACAGCACATCCTGGTAAAGATTCTGGTAACATTGAGGTATTTTGGATAAATTGAACTGATGTTATTGGTCATTTTTATGGCCATAAGTGGCCAAAATGACCATTAGGTGTTCAATAGGGTCATTAAGACTGATATATTTAGAATCAGCATAATATTCTATACAAGATGGACATTTAAATGTATTCCCATTTTATAAGGGAAGAAGATAAAACACACTGAAGACCTCAAATTCCTGCCTATGTGCGAATGGTCAGTTATGTCTAAAGTACCCAAAATGACCCTCATAGGTCAAAACTGATGGAATGAGGTCAAAATAATTTTGAGATGTTCAATTGAAAGGATTAACACACCCCAATGTTAGGTGTCGCAACACACCCTTGTAACGATTCTGGTAACGTTCGAAGTATTTGGAGGTAAAATGATCTGATGTCATTGGTCATTTTAAGGGCAATAAGTGGCCAAAATAACCATAAGCTATTGAATAGGGTCAATAAGACTGATGTATTTGGAATCTGCATAAAATTCTACACAAGATGGATTTTTGAACGCATTTGCATTTTATATTGGGAAGAAGATAAAACACGCTATGAGACCTCAAATTCCTGCCTACATGTATATGTGCACTTTATTATGCAAAACTTCGTAAAGGGTCAGTTATGTATAAAGTACCCCAAATGACCCTTATAGGTCAAAACTGATGGAATAATTTACACAAGGTTAAAATACTTTGTGAGATGTTCAATTTAAAGGATTAACACACCAATGTTAGGTGTCGCAGCACACCTTGTAATGGTTCTGGTAACGTTCGAAGTATTTGGGGGTAAAATGAACTGATGTCATTGGCCATTTTGAGGGCCATAAGTGGTCAAAATTACCACAAGCTATTAAATAGGGTTATTATGAATGATATATTTGGAATCAGCATAAAATTTTACACTTGAAGGACATTTAAATGCATTCTCATTTTATAAGGGAAGAAGAAAAAACATGCTGAAGACCTCAATTTCCTGCCTATTTGAACAGTTAATAATGCAAATTGCGCGAATGGTCAGTTATGTCTAAAGTACCCAAAATGACCCTCATAGGTCAAAACTGACGGAATAAATTACATGAGGTTGATGGTTATGATCCAGCGCACATTTTGAAAATAAATGTGGATTTCTAAAAACATCCAGTCGTAGCTCTGATCAATATTTGTAACACATTTCGGCCCAAAAATCATGAAAATTGTCATTTTTGGCCAAATTATGGCCAAAATGACCACTGCTATTGTGATTTGGCAAATGAAAGCACTTTATCTGGAATCTGTGTGCATTTTTACTTAAGATAGACCCTTTTAATTGCATGTGGCTACACAAGCAGTCTGTTAAGGGACCATTTTCCAAAGAGTGGTCAAAATGGTCATTTTTGGCAAAAAATTTGCCAAAATGACCAAAATGGCGTGAGTACGGTCAATAAGAGTGGCATTTTTGGAATCAGCGCACAATTTTACCCCGGATAAGCTTGTCAAACCTTCCCCACCAAAAATTCTGAATAAAGCCCCCTGGCTCCTAGACTATACCCCCTCCTCTCCCCCACACACGCGCACTTTCTCTCAAATCAATCATCTTTATCTCACAAAATATCTCTTTGTCTCTGTTTAAAGGAAAAGACCACCCCAACAAAACTTGATTTGAATGAAAAGAGAAAAATTCAACAAGCATAACAATGAAAATTTCATCAAAATCGGATGTTAAAAAAAGAAAGTTTCGCTCCATTTCACAAAACAGTTATATGCACATCTCGGTCGATATGCAAATGAGACAACTGATGACATCACTCACTCACTTTTTCTTTTGTATTTTATGATATGAAATATGAAATATTTTGATTTTCTCGTTATTGTCATGTGAAATGAAGTTTCATTCCGCCCTGAAAACGTGGAATTCCATTATTTGAACATTTTGTGCTTTAGGCAAGGAGGTTCTAATCATCAAATTCATAAAAATTGAAATATTGCATAATTCAAACAATAAAGAACAACAAAAAATAGTGAGTGACATCGACTCTCTAATTTGGATGTAACTGGCTCGTTCATATAACTATAGTTTGTTAGAAATAAGCGAAACTTTGAAATGTCATAACTTTCTTATTTTACATCCGATTTTGATGACATTTTCAGCATTGTGCTTGTCTGATTTTTCTCTATTGATTCAAATAAACATCTTTCTGTGGTGGACTTGACCTTTAATCAATGCACTAGCTCTCTCATTGCTCATTTGCACTCTCTCATCAATAACCAACCTCAGTGTCTTGTAACAAAGAAATAAAACCAATCTTACGATCAGTCATATCATATTGCAGTAAATGTTGCTCGTTAAATTGATTTCTTTCATGTACATATACCATATATAACATATACCCCAGTCAGAACGTTAATGTGAAGCTGATCAGTGCATTTTATTTTTCACCAACATTTACAAGTTCACAGATGTCACAGATGTCATGGAATAAAGCAAACGAGATTGAATGTGTGTCTGTATTCAACCATAAAGAAGTGATTTAACAATAGAGACCAAAGTACAATATCTACTCTCAGTGGCCCGGTAACACACACATTTACGATCAATTGTTCATTATAAGCATTGATTCTGGTTGGTTCATTGTGATTATTCTAAACAATTATGTACGTGATCTTGTTCTGCCATGGCAATTTTACGATTGACTGTAAACTTTTGTGAAACGGTGACTAAACTGGGTATTCCCAATCTCATTCTCGACGTGCTCAAAGAGCCTACAATAACAACCTTTTGCTTCCAATTATTGTTCGAAATCAGCGTGTTGTAAATATCAACTGACAAAAGAGAAGAGACTGTGATTTGTGCCAAACATTTCCCAGAACAATATACATTACGCAAAAGAGTCAAAGTGCGATAGAAAATGAAAACAAAACAAAAAATCATAGGTAAAGATCCCACTGACGTCATGTTTCTTTTACTTAGAACCAAAATTAACATGAAACATATCAATTTAGTTGGCGGAGATACATCAAGTAAAAGAATTACTCATATGTTGTGGCTTCCATTACCAGCTACTCAAAACGCGACTTCATAAGCTTGAATAAATTTCCTAATTTATGATACATGATGAATAGATATTATCTTAATTACAACTTATATCATACCAAGAGATATCAAGAAAAATAATTAGATCATGCACATATCAGACCTCTGAAACACATATTATTGTTTTTCTTGAAACATTGGGCATGGCAGTCATGTCGAAAATAGCATTAACACATCATTATTATTTGGATATATCAAAGTCAAAGTTATATCGATAAATCTCTTCCATTAAAGAAAATCAAACACGTAGTTGATGTAAACACTGATTTTACTAGAAATGTGCAAAAAAAGATAATCAGTACATGTATTTTGAAAGATATACCATGAGACAACGCATGGAACTGAAATTTTAGAAATCAGTATTTTGTTGAAACCAACATTCTTATCATTTTCTGTTGTTTATCAGCACAACGCTTATACTAATCAATGAGATCTCTACATTATATTCTAAAGATGAAAGAGTTTCAAAATTACAAAAGGAATGTAACTTTTTTTCAATTATCAACATTATAAGCACAATCATTATGAATTTTCACAAAACGATAGATTACGAGGCTATCATATCACTATATATATTCGTACAAACTAACACCATTTTCGAACAATAATAAGCTTATTACACCAATTCGACCAATTCGAAAACAAGTATATACATGTAGCCACAAACACTAAGTGCGATTTGATGATAATTGTTCTGCACTGTATAAAATGCAATCGATATCAATATCCTTTATACAATTATCTTTTGTCTAAGTTCTTTATTATAAAGTTATGTGCACTTTACTTTATTGACCCTTCTTACTCTTACAAATAACAAATTAGTATACTAGTCACTGTATTCTGGACTGTCGTCGACATCACTATCATTAACATTACCATCATCGTCATCGTCAACATGATCATTGTCACAATCTTGAGCAGTATGGTATCAGGAACATGAAGAATAAGATAGGTCTATTGAACAAAGAACAATCACTTAAGTCCCATGTATCATAGAAATACACACATTTCCTAAAATATATTTTATATACAGCATGTTATGTATGAAAGAATGAACCAGTTTTCAGTTCGATTTAGCTACGGAACAATCAATCAAAGACGAATTCTTATCGTCATCACAATAATCATAATCATCATCATAATCATCATCATAATAATCACCATCATCATAATCATCATCATCATGAAAATAATCATCATTACCATAATCATCATCATAATCACCATCATCACCACCACCATCATCATCATCATCATAATCACTATCATCACCATCATCATCATCATCATCATAATAATAATCACCATCATCATAATCATCATCATCATAAAAATAATAATCATCATCATCACCATAATCGACATCATAATCACCATCATCACCATCGTCATCATCATCATAATAATAATAATCACCATCATCATAATCATCATCATCATAAAAATAATAATCATCATCATCACCATAATCATCATCATAATCACCATCATCACCATCATCATCATCATCCTCATCATCGTCATCATCAACATCACAATCACCATCATCAACATCATCATCAGCATGAACTGCCCGTCATATCACGGTTGCAATGTTTCTCTTGGCGGTAGGTACGTAACTTAATATAATAATAATAATAATAGACAATTTTTATATAGTGCTTTTCCCAGAGTGGCTCAAAGCGTTTACAGCATATTATTACATTGGTAATAGGATTTATTTCAATCTGCATGAAAAGTACACAGTTTCTACTCCCTGGGATCATTCCTTGCATTCATCGCAGCTTCATTATAGCGCTGGCAAATTCCAACATACAATATCTTTCGCATCCTACCGGTGTGGATTAACGTCTTGCCAAAGGACTCTAGACCGCGGTGAATTCGAACACACGACCATCTTGTTTACAAGGCGAGAGTCAGAAACACTACACCACGGCTCTTCCATTTGTTCACTTCTCTCGTCCAGCGCTCATAATGATATAGATTTTGCTTCTTAATGTACATCATGTTGAAATAACAATGCACATTCCTTTTACCCTCTCAATATCAGGTTTTGCAAACTTCATTGACTTACTGCACATCAACATAACTATATATCATGAGACACGGGCGTAAATGAAGGGGTATGGGGGGATACATCCTCCTTTGTGGAGAGGGGGGGGGTGGCATGCACAATCACCCCCATTTTCAAGATAGAAATAAAATAATCAAATGACTAATACTACTGTAAATTCGTGACTCACCTTTGAATGCGGTCAAAATGATTAAATTGCCCAATTTTGAATTCTAAAAATGCATTTTTTTTCGCGCAGTGGTTCCACTTCCGCGCTCAATCTAATCTTACGAGTTTTTAGCCATTACAATTCCCTATAGGTTTAGCATATAGTAAATGTTATATCACCTGCATAATGAGAGTAATACGTCCCCTTGTATTCATTGTGTATGATACCATGGGCTTTTAAATGTGATTATTACTTTGATCATAAACCAAATGAAAACATCATTTACCATACACACGTGGGTAAGGGTGTGTGTGTGCGGGGGTGTCATACTATATCCTTGCATCCATGGGTGTCGATCGGTATTCTTGGTTGGGGGGGATGATTGACACAAATGTTCTTGTGGATGGGGATATTTCAACATTACCCCCACTATATAAAATCACAAGTTAGGACATTTGGGAGTGGTTAATATGCATGGTGTTCTTGGAAATTCCTTCATTGTTGTAGTGTACTATACTTGTATAATTTTTTTGAAAATTCAATTTGTGTTACAAGTATAAGCCTATTCTAAACTCATACCGAGAAAAAATGACAAAAATTGACTGGACCATGTACATAGTGATCTGTTTATTGAGCATGATGTATACACAGGGGCGTCGATCCATTTTTCAGATGGAGGGGGGCAAAATTATGAATCAACGTTCCAAAGGCGCTCGATCACAATATATACATACATATATGTATATATATATATAACTCATGAGAAAGAGACACATATCTCACCTTCACCAACAATGCGAGCGCGAAGCGCGAGCTAAATTTTTTTAGTATGTCATGAAAACAGGAAAAATGTACCTGTTTACGTTTGTTTGTAGTAACTCATGAGGAGGGTCGATCATGTATCTCACTAGAGAGCGAGCTGATATTTCTCTATATTCTGACCTGAAAGCTTGATATTCTAAGCATTTTTGGTACCAGTGATTAAGATGGGTATCTAGAAGAACAATAGGCCTAGATGCGAGCGCGAGCTGACAATTTTGATATTTTGATCTGGAAAAAAGGACATTTTAATGGAAGATATATATCCAACAAAAGATTATTGCAAAATCAAAGTTCTTTTGAGGTTTAGAATTGAAAACGGGACATTATATTCACCTATATAATCATGAAAAGTATGGGGTTTTGGTACATGATGCGAGCGCGAAGCGCGAGCTGAAAATTTTTATATTCCAATCTGAAAAGCAGACATTTTGAGCATGATTTTAAATCAAGATCGAGTTGGTATCTCAATCTCGCTTGCTGATTTCAGTGTAGCATTACAATCTTATTTTATTTTTTAGTTGCACATGCGGAATTATTGGGAGGGGGCAAAACGATATGTTTGCCCCCCAATATTTTCATTGGTGGGGCGATCGCCCCCTGCCCCCCCCCCACCCAGGATCGACGCCTCTGTGTATACAACTTCTCTCTTAAATCTAACCTGACTGGCAATATCTTTATTCTTCTTAATGCATGATGATAAAATGCAGATTCGGACCAATTAAGACTAGCACAAATTACAACCTGTGTGGCTTCTCGTGCGCCATCGGGCTTACCGTCATTCCTTTATTTATCTTGCCACCCTTTTACTCCCGTTTATTTTTCCACCCTTTTGAGTTAATGATATTTAAATTAATTTATTCACCACTGGTGGGATGGAACACCCAATCAACAAAAGTTGATTTTCGTTGGGGTCCTTTTATGTCATGTGTTAAAAAATATCAGATACATGAACATTTCATTCTTTTTCATCTTGAACCTCCACCCATCTGTTTAATAGTCCTGATGAAAAAGATTGTTTTTATTTGATAACAATATACACAAATTGCGAGGGAAACAAATTGATTGATGGCATACTATAATCATCATGATCAAACTTTTCATTTTTTCATCATCATTATTATAATTTTTTACCCTAAATTATTGGGGGGGATGATAATACAGGCCATCCCCCCCACTTGAAATATTGGGGGGGATATATCCCCCCCATCCCCCCGTGATCGACACCCATGCTTGCATCTTTGTGGAAGCGAGGAAAATATAGGTATACTCTATGCTTCGAGAGTTAAGATAACGATGAGTTACTGATGGCATTGACCAAATCAATGCCGTTAATTAAACACAAAGGCAAGTTTGGACATCACTATTTCCCTCAAACTTTGCAATTTCATCCGTTTATAGGAGACTTTAATTAATTCCACAAAAATTGTTGAACATTGACTGTTGCAAATTTTGAATATTGCATCACCTCACAATATAATCTTAGCTTATTCAAAATCTTTTCTTTCTGCAATATTGTTATCGCAATTTCATCACCTATTTGGAAGTTAATTTTGTGGCTTGTGATGACTTATAATCATAGCATAAGCACCCTTAATCCCGATAATGATGGTCGCCTTTTTCATTCTCATCTCACCTCTAACCAGTCAGCACATGAGTTTTCATTGAATAGAATATGGACTGTTTTATACTTATTTGCTCTCTTTATTTCTTTTCCTTTCATTCAGTAGTTCTGTAATTTATTGCTAATTAACCTTCATCATCCTTTGTAATTATATGCAGTTTTCAAGGCTAGCAAATTGCGCCCACTCTATTACATACCCCTTGAAAAATGATTTGGTCATCATTTCGTCTTACGACTATCCAAAATTATATCTATCCCTCGCTTCGCTTGGTCGCATATTGATATT
Source organism: Lytechinus variegatus (assembly GCF_018143015.1). Lineage (NCBI taxonomy): Eukaryota > Metazoa > Echinodermata > Echinoidea > Temnopleuroida > Toxopneustidae > Lytechinus > Lytechinus variegatus. The sequence goes on from NC_054745.1 coordinate 47,698,412, forward strand.
TGCTCTAATTCATTTATTTATAACCTAACAAATCCATTTCAACATAGCCATCGAACAAATTCCTTATATGTCTTTAGTAATATATACATTTAAAGTATATACACAGTTATACACTGCCCGTGATGTGATAATTACATCTCAGTCTTGAAAGAGATTTTTTGATATAACTTTGTCTTCCAAATACTCGCTCGCAAAACTAGATTAAATGTAAACCATTACTTTACATCTATCAAAAAAACCCCGTTAAAGTCCTTAACTCCAAGATGGTAGCATTATGTACATAGACATATACCCCCGTATACATAGCTTTTAATGTGGTGGGTGTCCCCACTTTGCTTGAATTTTCAGATCAGTATATTGCTATCACCCCCCCCCCCCCCATTGCTCGAATCGAATTTACCCCAGTGTTATAAGGGGAATGATCTCTAAACCTGAAACAGAATCTACCCATTATCCCTGGCCCGTCATATCCCTATATCTTTCCTTCTCTCTCTCTCTCTCTCTCTTTATGTTCAACCTTCCTCATTCCCTTGGTTTTCTTACTCTCCGTCTCTCTTTCTCTCTGTCCCCTCTAAGCCTATCATGCATCATAATATCAATATTCAATATGTTTTCCACCTTTATTATTTCAGTATCACATCATGTTTATTCTAAATATATCTATACCGTCCAACAACTGCAATTTCGTGAAACTATAAGATTATTACAAGAGGGAAGATAAGTGAAAATGGTAAAATGAGATGCAGCATAATTAAATTTCTATGCATTTTATCATGGATCAATAATAAATGAATCTGAATGAATCTGAATCTTTGTCCAAGCATTGGAACTTGGCTTGCCAATTTCACTTTATATTACCATGTTTACTACTTTGTAACGTGTTGAATTCATTAAATATTTGTTGAAGCCTAATATTTCATGCAGCCACCCCGGTTCATTGTTCGCAAAATAAAAGCCAAAAATTGAAATGATTATTTTACATTGATTTTCCATCTTTTTGTTCGCTGGTAGAAACATGAATGTTATTAGAATGACGTACGAAAGTCACGAAATAGATTATTTCAAACAGTGTCCGACAGCCCCCTTGGTATATACACGTATTTCTGGAAAAAGGTTACACTTTTTTTCATGAAGAAAATGCACATTCCTCGCTTCATGCGAAATTCCAGTTACATGTATATTAAGCGTAAATGATTCCAATTTATTTTGTTTTATATCTTTTCATTAAATTTTTTGATAAATCTCAGGAATCTTTTCCTAGTAAGTCCACGTGCCCATTCTAAACTAAATTTGTTCGGTCACCGTGTTCAGTTGAATCTGATCATTATCTGCCCCTCTATATCATGGTGTGTATGGCTATCTATCTTTCAATATGACACGGAAAAATAAGGAATTAGAAAATATGACATTATGAAATATTTCATCGCATATAATAGATTTAACAAATGATATTGAGACCTATTTCCATATGAGTGATATGTTCTTGAATGCGGACCTATTAAAAAAATGTTCATTTTAAACTGGGATGTTTAAAATGGCTGAGAGTTATTAGGCCTACAACTTAATAACATAATTGATGCAAATAATTCTCTAAAGATGGTATCACTGTGGTCATGGTATACAAAAATTGTCAAAGTTAATCCAATAATTGATCCCGATATATCATCATTCTATAGTGAGATTCTCTTTTCGAAGACGAGAATACTATCTCCATCACAAGCAATTTTCTTGCCTGATGATGAGATCATTACACGGGAATTAACAAGGTAAAGCACCCTATCATCCTCATCAGTCATTCTAGTAGATAGAGGAAATGACGTCACTCTTCTTATCTTCACTTCATTCCCACTCATCACCTGATCAATCATACACGTCTTGTTCTCATCATCTGATGTCACGACGTAGAGGTCGTCTGTTATAGGATCAACACAGACATTAAAGATGACATGACTGTGGGGGATTTCCTTTTGACCACCCTGTCTGTGTATGATTAGTACTTTTTTATCAACAGGTTGAGCGATGATGTGACCTGATGATAGCACACCTCGCATCAGTACTTCCTCTTTACATTTGATGGTATTCACGATCTTACTATCAGCTGGGTTGATGACGTATATCTTAGACCGAAGTCGCTCAGCAGCGATGATCATCCCATCACGGTCAACAGCTACATCCACCAATGAGGTATCGCGCGTTGTGGTTTTGGGTATTGTGACGTCATTGATGCGCATCCATTGTCTGTCATACACACTGATGCATCCAGTCAAACTGTCCCCTGTACAACCTTCACACCATCTACCACACACTATCTTGTCATCATTCAGTAATGCACAGGAGACTACATATGATGTATCAGTACCCGTTATCACTCTCTGAATGTGTTTCGTGTTCATATCTAACATATATGTGTGGCTACCTAAAGCTCTGTCAGTGATGATCACATTACATTCATCTATGCAACCAACAATCCGTGGGGATGTGAATTTATCTTTGACACTGATTGTATCACTAAGCATCCACTCGCCATCATACCCACCAATCCTACCATCATACTTCTCTCTCTCAACACCCTTCACAAACCTCACATCTGATATTCTATGAGTGGTCTGTTTCACATCATTCTTATAAAGGGGTTTCTTTAGTTTATCACTCACTGACATGTTCACACTATGACCGTCTTTAACAATGTTTTTATCGTCCTCTAGTACTGTATCTATGGTCTGTATTGCATTCTCTATTGTTTTTGTGTCATCCTGCAATGATTTCATCAACTCTCTGATCTTCCTATCCTTCTCTTTAACAATGTTATCAATGTCTCTATGAAGACCAATCTTCTTATTGTCCATGTGTCTTTGTCTAATCTGTGCATTTGTATGGATTAATCCAAGTTGTTTTTCTCTCTCTTCATTGTTCTTTCGAATCTTCTCATTAATCTTCATAATCTCTTCTTCAAGTACTTGATTCTGATCATCAAAATTATGGTTGATTTTGTCAGCATCCATCTTCTCCTTTACTTTATCTATGTTGATCGCCTCCTTGATTATCGAATTAACTTCATCTTTCAAAGCTTGTAGATGGGTGTCTGTGTCTTTCGTGCATTGGTCAATTTCATCTTCATAAAGACGACCTTCTTTCAATTTGTCCCTCCCTTTTTCTTTTAGAACTGTTAGCCTCGCCCCACTGTCTTTTATTGCATCATTTATATCTTGTCTCTCGCAAGGCTGTAGATGTTTGATCATAGCGCATGAATAACACAATGGAACGCCATGATATTTACAATATAATTTTACCTTTTCATCATGTTCTTCACAATAAATATTTGGTACACCTCTTTTAACTCTTGCGTTGCGTCCTTCTTTAGAGGCGCAGTCATCACAGAGTCTCTTCTTCTCCTCCACGTAGTACGTCACATCTGTGATTGATTGACACTCCTTTCCTTCACATTGTTGGTCTTGGGTGAAGTTAGCCGCCATAATGATTAGAGTACTGATCTGAGAAATATGGGAAATATGAAAGACAGATATATCACAAGAGAAGGAGTATAATTGCAAGGGCGTAGGCTGGTTTCAGTAAGGATAGGTGCACATCAGGCCCCGGGGGGGGGGGAATACCATGCGCGACCATGGGGTCTCGAAAAACAATCTAAACAAGTATTTTCCATATTCTGAAAATGCACCCCTTAATAAGAATTATTAAACAAGTACAGCAATATTTTATTGTTTTGTTTCGGACGTCGGTCGGACTCTGAAGTGTTGGAGCAAAAAGTACACCCTTTATAAAACATTTTAGTATCTTTTATAACCTCGCAAATTTGACCAAATATCTTGCAAAATTTAAATACCCCTCTATTCAGTATTTTTATATTTTGACACCCTTATTACATTAAGTACGTAACGTGCCCTATCTTGAAAAAGAGCCCCCTACTCCTTTTACGCGTTTCTTTGTTCGTGCATGGTATCCACTCGTCAATAGAAGTGCCCCCCCCCCGACTTCCTGGGTAGGTCCGTGGAACTAAAGTGGCATGGGGTGCACAACTTGGGGAGGTGGAAGCCAAGTTTAGAAAATCAGCTGTTGAAAGTAGAACAAGGGGAAGGTGCACATGCAACCAGTGTTAATTCCCCAGCGTACTATCTTGATAATACAAAGGAAAAAAGATGGATAGAGGTCATGGCCTTGGGAAGTGGGGTGCTGGGGTGTTTAAGCACCCCAATAAATTTCTTGGGGTGCCACGTGTATTATTCTCCACAGGCAGCCCCCCCCCGGTATTCTGAAAGATGTGTAAAAATGCCAAGGTAACCAAATGACCTTCCTTTTCTAGTTTACTTTCTTTTTTTTGTGCTTTCCGAAGTCCTCTGAACCAATTTAATCTTCATTTTGTAGTAAAAACCCTTTTTTTCTGCCTTCAAATTCCTAGGAACCAATAACCCTTTTTTCTTCTTTTTAAATCTCCTTCAGCAACCCAGTCAAAAAATCGTTCCCATGACACTGAAGGGGGGGGGGGGGGTATATGTGGACGTGATAATAGACAAATAGTAGTAGGAGCAGTCATGGGTGTCGATCACGGGGGGATGGGGGGGATATATTCCCCAATATTTCAAGTGGGGGGGGATGGCCTGTATAATCATCCCCCAATAATTTAGGGTAGAAAAATTATAATGATGATGATGAAAAAATAAAGTTTGATCATGATGATTATAGTATACCATCAATCAGTTTGTTTCCCTCGCAATTTGTGTATATAAAATAAAAACCCTCCTTTTCAGGACTATTAAACAGATGGGTGGAGATTCAAATGAAAAAGAATGAAATGTTTATGTATATGATATTTTTTAGCACATGACATAAAAAGGACCCTTACGAAAAACAACTTTTGTTGATAGGGTGTTTCATCCCACCAGTGGTGAATAAATTAATTTTGATGAATCAATTAATTCAAAAGGGTGGAAAAATAAACCAGAGTAAAAGGGTGGCAAGATAAATCGTCTAAGGAATGACCGTATAGCTATTACAGTAATAGCTCTATGGAATGACGGTGAGCCCGATGGCGCACGAGAAGCCACACAGTTTGTAATTTGTGCTAGTCTTAATAATTATTGGTCCGAATCTGCATTTTATCATCATGCATTAAGAAAAAAAAATATTGCCAGTCGGGTTAGATTTAAGAGAAGTTGTATACACAGAGGCGTCGATCGGGGGAGGGGGCAGGGGGGAAAAGATATCGTTTTGCCCCCCCCCCCCCATAATTCCGCATGTGCAACTAAAAATAGAATAAGATTGTAATGCTACACTGAAATCAGCAAGTGAGATTGAGATACCAACTCGATTTTCATTTAAAATCGTGCTCAAAATGTCTGCCTTTTCAGAATGGAATATATAAGTTTTCAGCTCGCGCTTCGCGCTCGCATGATTTCTGTACCAACAACCCATACTTTTCATCATTAAATAGGTGAATAGAATGTCCCGTTTTTAGTTCTAAACCTCAAAAGAACTCCCGCTTCTATTTGCAATAATCTTTTGATGGATATGATATATCTTGTTCTTTAGTAGAAGCGTCCATTAAACTATCTTTTTTCCAGGGGAGCGTTTCATGAAAGGACTTGTCAGACGTTTTATCCGACAGTTGCTATAGTAACAGTGCTTCTCAACCAATCAGAATCCAGGAAAGTTGTCAGATCTGACTACTTGCCGGACGAAAATATTGATGAAACGCCCCCCAGATCGAATTATCAAAATTTTCAGCTCGCGCTTTGCGCTCGCATCTATTGTTCTTCTAGATACCCATCTTAATCATTGGTACCAAAAATGCTTAGAATGTCAAGCTTTCAGGTCAGAATATAAAAGAAATTTTAGCTCGCTCTCTAGTGAGATACATACTAATCTATCCTCGTGAGTTACTAAAAACAAACCTAAACAGGTACATTTGTCCTGTTTTCATGTCATACTTAAAAATTTCAGCTCGCGCTTCGCGCTCGCACTGTTGGTGAGGGTGATATATATATAAATATATATATATACATATACGTGTGTGTCTATACATCATGCTCAATAAACGGATCACTATGTACATGGTCCAGACAATTTTTGTCATTTTTTTCTTTCGTATTAGTTTAGAATAGGCTTACTTGTGACAAATTGATTTTTCAGTACACTACAACAATAAAGGAATTTCCAAGCACTCCATGCCTATCAACCACTCTCAAATGTCCTAACTTGTGATTTTAGTGGGGGTAATATTGAAAGATCCCCATCCACATGAACATTTCTGTCAATCATCCCCCCCAACCAAGAATACCGATCGACACCCATGGCAGCAGTAGTTGTAGTAGTAGTAATAGTAGTATTAATAGTAGCAGTAGCAGTAGTAGTAGTAGTAGTAGTAGTGGTAGTAGTAATAGTAGTGGTAGTAGTAGTAGTAGTAGTAGTAGTAGTAGTAGTAGTAGTAGTAGTATTAATAGTAGTAGTAGCAGTAGTAGTAGTAGTAGTAGTAGTAGTAGTAGTAGTAGTAGTGGTGGTAGTAGTAGTAGTAGTGGTAGTGGTAGTAGTAGTAGTAGTAGTAGTAGTAGTAGTAGTAGTAGTAGTAGTGGTAGTGGTAGTAGTAGTAGTAGTAGTAGTAGTAGTAGTAGTAGTAGTAGTAGTAGTAATTTTAGTAGTAGTAGTAGTAGTAGTAGTAGTAGTAGTAGTAATAGTAGTAGTAATAGTATTAATAGTAGAAGTAGCAGTAGTAGTAGTAGTAATAGTAGTATTAATAGTAGTAGTAGTAGTAGTAGTCGTAGTAGTAGTAGTAGTAGTAGTAGTAGTAGTAGTAGTAGTAGTATTAATAGTAGTATTAATAGTAGTAGCAGCAGCAGCAGCAGCAGCAGCAGTAGTAGTAGTAGTAGTAGTAGTAGTAGTAGTAATAGTAGTATTAATAGTAGTATTAATAGTAGTAGTAGTAGCAGCAGCAGCAGCAGCAGCAGCATCAGCAGTAGTAGTAGTAGTAGTAGTAGTAGTAGTAGTAGTGGTAGTAGTAGTAGTAGTAATAGTAGTATTAGTAGTAGTAGTAGTAGTAGTAGTAGTAGTAGTAGTAGTAGTAGTAATAGTGGTATTAATAGTAGTATTAATAGTAGTAGCAGCAGCAGCAGCGCAGCAGTAGTAGTAGTAGTAGTAGTAGTAGTAGTAGTAATGATAATAATAATGATGATGATAGTAATAATAATAACAATAATAATAATGGTAATAATACTGATAATAAAATGATAATAATAATGATGATGATAATAATAATACTAATAATACTACTAATGATAACATTTATAAGATGCTTTATATGGGTGTTTCAAAGCGCACAGGTTGCCTGACTAAAGTAAATAATAAAATATCCATTAATTAAATAAAATTAATAATAAAAAACTATGTCATCGTTGAGAAAAGGTGAGTTTTGAGTGAGGATGTGAAAATCTCAACAGAGAGAGCATTTTGAGTTTGGAGCTTGTTCCACAAAGAAGGGGCAATAATATACAAAGCACAATCACCGTATCTGATCTTCGTATGCGAGGGCCGTGGTTTAAATTACATGAAGATGAGCGACTGGATCTGATTGACGAATAGGAACGAAGAAAGACTAGGTCTAGGGGATACTTGGCTGCCGTATTATGATTAATTTGTTTACTTCTATACAATTTAGATGCTGAGCGCCTGGCAAGAAGTCAGGAGACGATTGCACGAAAGGGTCTTTGCAAGAAGTCAGGGGACGATTGCACGAAAGGGTCTTTGCAAGGACCGTCTTTCGTGTCGCCCATCTTTTATGATACGCTATAGACCAATTTCACGGCCGGTTTATGTATTTGGCCCTCTATCGGCGACGCCATTGCTGCGGTGGGCAAGTGCGCTGACCGCGATTGGCTCTGTGTACAAATTCAATGAAAGATTACAGATAAGCTCTGATATTGTGTCATTAACTTCATGATAAATCAATAAAATAAAACATGGACACCTGGGTAGACGATGTAAGACAATGGCCATATCTGACCGATGAAGGTATGATGAATTTTTGCACTTTGGCTACTTTTTCCCCTTAGTTTTGTCAGTAAAAGTGAGTTAATGATGACCAAGAATCGCTGTTGGTTTTCATCAGGGAGCTCACTTCTTGTTGCTAGTAAATTGTGTTAGAGTAGCGGGAGAGTGAACGAGACATAGAGTGAGAGAGAGAGAGAGAGAGGGGATAGTGTGAGATAGAGAGGGCGAGAGAGAGAGACTATTATTTCCATCTAAGCATGATCAAATAAATCCCCCCTCCCTCCCCCCACAAAAAACCCACCACCACCACATTTTATGCAGGCCTATAAGTATCCAAAAGGAGGGGACAAGGCAAGAGAATAAAACAGATAGGAAGGAGAAAGGAGGAAGGGAAGAGAATAAAACAGAGAGGAAGGAGAAAGGAGGAAGGGGAAGAGAGGGCCACTGGCGACGCATTCCGTCATCACGGCCTGGAAACCTATGCAGGGAGTACGGCTTCACACACAAACAGGCTTCATGAGTCCAAGGCGAGTGAATTTCACATTCACTTTGCTTCCAATTCTGAAGCTTTCTCCAATTGTGGCAATTGAACACAGCACAGCTGCGACCTGAACTTCTCCAATTAATGCTCATTGCGAATCTTACAAGAAATCTGCTCAATTGGTCCAAAATAAAAAATAAATCGAACGAATGTACCAAATACCCTATTGACTTGTGTACTATAAAAGTTGATTCGCCCACCGCAGCATGGCGACCAGTCTGCTGCCCTCTCACGTTATGAAATTGGTCTATAAGCGGGGTGTTTCTGAAATTTATGATAAAGAATAAGATTTGTTAGCTTGCTTTTAAATCAAATTTTATACAAGTTCATGATACATTACATCATTTTATAAACAAACATTTTGTTTATTTTAACAGACGAATTCAATATGTTTGCAGATGATTTATTCAAAATGCGTTCCACATAGAAATGGGCGACACGAAAGCCGGTCCTTGCAAAGACCCTTTCGTGCAATCGGTCCCAAAAGGTCTCATTTTATTAAAGTCTTTGGGATGATTCGGCAAGGGATCGAACTCACGACCTCCTATTCATGAGGCGCGCGATCTACCGTTGAGCCACCATGCTCGATGTGTGAAAATTAAAAAAAAATAATAGGAAAAGGAAGAGGAAGGGAGAAATAGAATGGGCAAGAGGGGGCCGGAGAGAGAGAGAGAGAGGAGCCGTTAACAAAAGAAAAGAGAAGAATACAATGAAATGTAATGAACCGATGAAAGATAAACGATGAAGAATTTAAAAGAAAAGAGAAGAAGAACTATAGCACGAATAAGAAAGGAAATGGGGAGAAGAAGAAGAAGAGAAATGGATGGTAAAATGAGTATGAAAGTAAGATGAATGGATGGAGAGAAGGTAATAAATGATAACATTTTATCGATTTACATTAGCAAATATGCCCTATTATGAAACATATTTCTTAATCTTAAAATATTAAATCTTTTTAAATAAATGAAATGACATGATTTATAAAAAAACATGATTGTAAGGTGAAGGAGAAAACTTTCGATTTTTCATAAATATGAAATTTTACCTGATTTGGTAATCCCTGTCTTTAAGCTGTTACGTCTATCAGACATTCGCCGTAGATGGCGTAGTTCCCGATTCAGCACAACGTTGAAGGTGTAATCCAGACTGAAAATGACAATTTGAATAGAGAAAAAGTAAAATCAGACATACGTTCCCATTATAATCGATAAAAAATTGAAAACAGTTGTTTTCTATGGAACCTTTTACGCATGTCTTTGTAAAAATGAATATTTCCATCGTCTGACTGTTACATATATGAACTTACTAAATTAGAATTTGCTTATTTACTCAAGTTTGCCCACAAAAAATAAAACGCAATATAGGATTGACTTTTGATTTCATATGAAAGATCACATATGCTTTTTTTGTCAGTGGGAGACATGTTGCACGCGCATACACCATCAATTGCGAATATAGGCCTAAATCGTTTTCACCAAATACTGTCAGATTTTGAAATTCAATAACTTCGGTACTTTTTTTTTAAACTGGATTTTGATCAGGCTTTTAGTGTTGCGCTCGTTGAAGTTTTATTGGTTTATATCATATTCTTTAAGTCTTGAGCAGGCCTAACCTCTTAAATATGTGAATGTATATCAGCCTCGTAATGAAATGTTCCATACCCCCCCCCCCGAATATTATTCTCATAAGCTGCAAGTTAACAGCTCCAATTTTTTTCAACGGAGACTATATTATACCATAGGAAGAGAAGGGATGAGCACAAACAAGAAGTTTAAACATTAGTCATATCCCCTTCCACTGATCTACAGACAATCTACAGACATTATTCATAATTCAGACGGTTTGGCTCTGCTCTCCCGGAATTCATTTTTCGGACTAACGAACCATTGGTACAACGAACCTTATTTTATTTTCGAATGAACTAACCTTCGGAACAACGAACCTTATTTCGTTTTCGGATTAACGAACCTTCGGGATTACGAACCTCATTTCGTTTTTGGATTGACGAACCTTCATAATTACGAACCTTCGGAAATACGAACCTTCGGAATAATCAAACCTTCGGAATAACGAAACTTCGGAATTACGAATGTATGCGTGGAGATAATTTCAATTATACTTCTCCATTATTGCACAACTTACAGATTACAAGGGGGTGGTGCTAATGGAGAATAACCGTGACACGCAAATATTCAGTACCCCCAGCACCCCTGTTCCCCAGCGCCATGTATAACACCTTTTGATGTAATGAAATAATACACGGTATTCTTCCTAGAGACGATCACCAAGATGGATAAACATGATAAAGGAATAAAAAATACTCATCTGAAAATCAAACACTACAGGGGCGTCCCCTTATGCAATGGGGAATTATTGCTTTCCTTGTGAGGGGGGGGGGGGGGGTCCTCGACCAAAAAAGTGGTGGTGGTGTGTCGCGGGCGAGACAAAAACGGGGGCCTTGGAGCGGGCTTATTGTAAAAAGAAGGGTCTTCGGAACGGGCTTCGGAATTACACATGTTTGTGAAAACGGGGGTCCATGGAACGGATCGCCAGCGTGTGATTGCGTATGCATCCCTATGGAACGGGCATATACGCGTATGCAGCTATCCCCTGATCCCGGTTGCACGGGTGCGCTAGCGCAAGATGCGATGGTTGGACAGCGCTCTGCCGCCGCTTTTCACCAAAATTGCAGCTCATTGTAGCAGATCAATGCGATCGGACCGGCGTAATGAAAAAATATGCGAAGCTTTTGAGCGAATTTCTTTCTTCTTTTTTCTCGATAAGAAGAAAATGCTATGCTTTGGAGCGGCTTTCTTTGTTCTTTTTCTCAATAAGACAATAATACTATGCCTTGGAACAGAAATTTGAGTGTAAAATTGGGGGTCCCCTCCGCGGCGCATGCCCACTATGCATAATATACTGAGTGCCCCCCCCCCCCTCTGGGGGAAGGGTGGTAGAAGCCCATTTTAGCTCCCCTGTCCCTGCAAAAATGAACTAGCTCCTAAAACGTATCATTATCTCATGATCAGTGTCATATATGCCGCCATCAACGACGCAATGTGGAGAAGCCATAACTTGGAGGAGGAAATACATGCCTACTCAGTTAGCTACGAAATAATTTAGTCAATTATGAAATACAAATATTGTTATGAAATTAACAATTAGCTCGATAATACTCAGGATGTTCAATCAATTCTTATTGCAGTTATCCCAGCGAACAAAAATGTATGAAATATTTATAAACAATAGTTGAGATTGTAAGTGTGCCTATTCTTATCACAGGAATGTGAGTTTTTATCCATTTTCCACAAAATGATGATATTCGATTCAATTCTTTTATTTCATTTCAGTTCAAACATAATAGAAAGGTCTTTGAATCTGCTACACTGTTAGAAAAAAATAAAAGAAGTTCCTGCAGCAGAGTCTCGAGAACACCTGTAATCTTACCAAATTGTGTAATAATCATTCTGTAAATTCATAAAACAAGAATTTTTCTGCAATTTAACAGAACAGGTCTGTTTAAAAAGGGGAAAAGGTTGTTTTATTCAAGGAAATTTGTAAGATTCCATACATCAAATACCAATTTCCTGTAAGATTACGCAATTCGGTAAGATTACAGGTGTTCTCGATACTCTGCTGCAGGAAGTTCTTTTATTTTTTCTAACAGTGTATCAGAAGTTAACAGATTATATTCAATAAAGCAGTATCATATATAGCATATACAGCACTTCCCCAAAATATTATTCTGAAAATAGGGTTTAACTCATTCCAGAATGTGGTATAGTATTCTCAATCAAAATACAAGAGTAGAGAGATTATTTCATAATCTAACTTATATGAAAATTTCATTGATCTTTCTTCAGCAGTTTTGAATACACACCCTGCTACGTAACAGTGATGCATGTCGTTCCAAGTTTACAACACTGCTGTATTTCTGTATTGTCTTTAACATGTCACCCCTCTAAGCAGAAGGGTAAAAACCAAAACCAAAAAAAAACAATTAAAAAATCAAGATTTTTTCATGATTGATAGAGGATCCATGCACCAACTTGAAAGAAAATATGAATGACGGATAAGTACAATAAGGTGAACAATGAAAGGCAAACCAAAAGTGAATCACACTTTGCGAAAACGAACATAACTTGTGAAAATTGAACCTTTTACATACAAAAAGGTAAGTTAATAAACCTGAGTCTATTTATTTATAAATAAAAAAGGAATGAGATCAAGAATGTAATATTGTTGAAAAAAGGCATGCATGAAAGAGACATGGCATGTTGTCTTTATCATTGTACATCTCCCATTATCAAACTTGAAATGAATTGTCAGGTACTGTTTTTTTATCTTTGCAGTTTTTATTCGTCATAAAAATAATCAAAGTATACAAAACATATCGTTGCACTTCAATAAAAAAAGAACATTGTATAAGTACATACAACATAATATTAATTTACAAGAAAATTGTACCCTAGCGCTGCCGACAGGACGATCCATTAACCAAAGAAGAAAGGTAGTACGGTAATCAATACCCAACGGTTCAGTGTCGACCTGGCGGCATCGCCGGGGTATAGCGCAACCCCAAAAATTATGACATTTTCATGTATTAACATGACCGAAAACACCACTACAACATGAACAGAAGATAAAACAAAGTCACAAAATATTAATCTACAGTGGTTACAAGTTATGCAAAGGAAAAATACTTGTTTATGTTTTGCCATTTTACATTGTGTTTATTGAGTTTGTTTTTCTTTTTTGCAATAATTTCTTCTGTAACTTTATAAGATAAAAGATAATAATTAAATTGTTTTAAACTAGGGAGAGTCTCTTTGTATTTACATCGCAAAATGAATTGTTTACCAAGTATAATTAGAAAATAAAATGCTAAGGTTGATGGACTAAGTGGTTCTAGTAATCCAAATAAAACAGTATCTCGTGAAAGGAAATAATTAGGATTAAAGTCAGTCACTCTCATACGCAACGCATTCCAAAAGGATGCTATTTTAGGGCATGCAAAAAACAAATGATCCAATGTCTCGTGTGTCGCATTGCAAAAAGAGCATAATGCATTGGTCTTCTTTCCTATTTTTGTGAGCCATTCTTTGTAGGTATTAAGTTATTAAAAATTTTATAGTGTGTGATTCGAAGTCTGGTGTCTATAGTGATTCGTAATTGAAGAGTGAAAAATTTGGAAGTCTGTTGCCTATCAATGTTGTAAAGTTGATTAAAGCGAGTAAACACCTTGGAGGTTTCAGAGTTATTAATGTTTAAAAAAGTGCGATAAAATTGTTTTTTCGATATATTCTGAATTTGTCTAAATGAAGATTCACAGAAAAGAGAAGGGAAATCCTCAGGTTCTTTTACAAGACGATGGTAGTTTTGTTGTAAAAAGAAAACTTTCCATTTCCCTGGCATTATTTTATAGCAATCCAACAATTCAAAATACTCAGTAAACTTTGACCCCCTTTCCTTCGCTTCCCTCCAGCGTAGTGGGCGTCCAAATTCATCTAACATATCAGTAATTTTGGTGAATCCCTTTTCTTTTATGGTTGGTCTATAGATAGATTTTCCTTTAAATGTGATATATTGATTGTTCCATATAAACTCATTAGTAATATCTATTTTCCTTTCCAATAAACACCATGTTTGTAAAATGTCCATCAACCATTTTGACACTTCAATATTCAAATATTTCATATCAAAATTACAATAAATATGTATTCTCCACCGACAAGTGACAACAATTCTAAACATATACCTTTCCAGCCCTTCGAAGTTGAAGAGAAAAGTCTCGAAACCCATTTCATTTTCTGAGCTTGAATAATCGATTTGAGGCAATTCATCTTTAAACCCCCCTTCATCGTATTCTTTAACCAACACTTCACGTTTTAGTCTATCAGGACCACCCCAAATAAATTCGCAGAATATATGTGTTCACCTTATGAATAAATGAATAAGGTATAGATAATATGCTGGCTGCATATAACAGCTGAGAGGTAGCAAAAGATTTACAATTTGGATTTTCCCGTATAATGATAAATTCCTGGCTTTCCATAAATTTAGTTGAGATTTAATGTTGGATAAATTTTTTTTGTATTTGCGCCATTCTACCCTCAAAAGAGTAATAGATGTCGATTCCAGGAATTGTCAAAACGTTAAAAAACTTTATATCTATTGGTATAGATGGCTTTTGCAAACTGAATTGTCCTATAAACATTGCTTTCGTCTTATCGTAATTCAGTGAGAGATGAACATAATTGAAAATTATTCAGAGCTTCCGTGAGGTGATGATACTACTCAAAGTTTGTCAAATAAACCGTTATGTCATCGGCGTACATAGACAACTTAATTTCATGAGTATTTTTTAATCTTATGCCTTGAATGTTTTCATTTTTTCTTATGTTTATGGCTAGCGTTTCTATAGCTAATATAAAAAGATATGGAGATAAAGGATCCCCTGTCGTATTCCTTTTCCTACCGTAAAATATCCAGTTGAAACGTTATTGTTCATCACACAGCTTTCAATATTTTTGTAAAGAACATTGAGAACATTGCAAAAATTATTTCCAAAGTTAAAACATTTCAAAACTTCTATCAAAAACTGGTGGTTCAATGAGTCAAATGCTTTTTTTTAAATCGAGGCTTAATAAAATACCGCCCAAACGCTTAAGCCTAGTATAGAACATTGTCTCAAGTACTGTTCTCACGGCTTCACCTATGTATCTATTTTTAACAAAAGCTTCTTGATTAGGATGAATGATAAATGGTAAAATATTTTTCAGTCTCTGTGCTAAGGCTTTGGAGCCGATCTGGATATCAACATTTAAGAGAGTTATGCGCCTATAATTTTCAATAAACATTTTATCCTTCCCTTTTTTGCTATATGTGTAATTATGCCTTGCCTCTGTAACGTAGACATCATTCCTCGTTCAAAACTGTAATTAAGAGTATCTACGACCAACGGTCCAAGTCTGCTCCAAAAATGACAATTAAATTCGACGGTTATTCCGTCGTTACCGGGTGATTTGTTCTTAGCCATGGCAAATAAAGAAGTACATTCCGAAAGTGTTAATTCTTTCTCGCATAAGTCACGCAGGTTTGGCGATAACTTGGGTATACAATTTGACTCAAATAACTTACAGTTACTAAACGATTTGGGGTCTTCTGTTTTATATAAGTTTGCATAGAAATTCTTAATGTGAGTAATCACTTTCGAAGTATCGGTTAAAATTTCACCTCCTACTTTTAGTCTGTTTATTGTTGATCAAGCCTTGTTGGCCTTTTCCAAGTTTAAAAAGAATGTGCTGTTTTTCTCCATATTCTACCCAGATTGCGCGGGACCGTACTATTATACCATGAGTTATACGGTCCATGTGCGCTTCATAATCTAGCTTAGCCTTTTCATATTCGTCAACATATTTTTCACCATCTTTATCCACCAAAATCTGAAGATTTTTAATTTCCCTTTTAACTCCCTTTTCTGCTCTCTTAAAATTTTAGCTCTATTTATACTATATTTCCTGAAGAATAAACGGATATTATATTTCAGAAATTCCCATCTCATACGAATGTCTTCAAATTGAACTGAGGCGCTCATCAAATTGTCTATATTTTCAGACATTTTTACACGAAACTGTCCATCATCTAAAAGACTATTATTAAATTTCCAGTTGATTGACAAAGGTTGTTTCTTTGTGAAAATTCGATAATAAGTATAATTGCAGAATGATCTGAACTCATACCGGGTATAATATCAGTTTTTTGTATGAAATCTTGTAGATTATCAGAAATAAACAAAAAAAATCAAGTCTACTTTGTATTAACGTGGCATTGCCGCCAAGTGTATTGCCTGTATTGCCTCAATAACGGATTCCTTTAATCTTCAAATATCAACTAAATCAAAATTATTCTGTATCTCATTAATAGTATCACTGATATCATTATGAAGTTGAGGGTTTCCACCCATTCTATCCAAATCTACATCTAACATGGTATTAAAATCTCCCCCAATCACAACCGGTATAGTTTTTATGTCGTTTATTGATAGCAAATTATCATTTATTTGCTTGAAGAATTGTTTCTGATCTGCGTGTTTATCTGCCGTGGGTGCATATATGTTCAATGAAATATATTCATTGTCATGATTGTCATCTATGTTAACCCGTAAAAGGATAAACATTCCTTCACTCGATATTTGCTTGTACAATGTTGTATAGTTCAAGTCATATTTAAAAAGTATAGTTCCTCCACAACTATGACGAGACCCGTGGGAAAATACAATGTTCCCTTTCCATTGAGACGACCAAAAATTATATCATCAGAGCTATATGTCTCCTGCAGGAATATCACATCTGCATTAATATCTTCCAGCCAATGAAAAACTTTATTCCTTATAAAATTTGATCTAATGCCTCTTACATTTAGCGACAGAAATTTCAACTTTGTTTCTTTAATAATCATGAAAATAAGACATCTTGATTTGTCAACCTCATAAAGCCGAAATGACAAAAACGAAGGATTAAAAAAACAAGTACTGAAAATAGGAAAGTTTACCGGTACCCTAATGCCATGGCAAAGTGTATCTCGTGAACATGATTAATTCAAATAGAATACGTGACAAGAGTATCACAATTAAAGAAGGATTTAACATAACAATGAAAATAAAAAATAAAATAATATCGATCCGGAAGCATGCGCAATGAATGACTGACTATATATTAGTCCCAATTAAAACATCTGCAATTCTTTGTGTAATTTGTATATCAAAAATTCTTTCTACTGGAAAAAAGGAGTATTTTAATATAAATGAAAGGTGTGTTAATGCATCTTAAGAGATGGCGGTAAAAACATAGCATGTATAACAAGCCTAGCTATTCGCCGAATTATCCAAACTCTAACTGCATAATCAACACCCAATTGATTATGTAATGTTTGTAAAAGAACCATGGCTTCGACATTGAGAAGCATGTTTAGTTGAGATATCACACAATGCAAACCATTATCACAATGGGGTAATTGAATAATTGAAAAACTCGACAGTCGAATGACCGTATAAGAATGCAATTTAAAGACCTCGAGTATGTTTTGCCTATTAGAGCTTTGAAGCCAATGTAAAAAATTCCATCCATTCAAACATGTAAACAAAAAACAACATGTATTTATATCACGTCCAAAGAATTTTGTGTGCAAGAATTGTTTACAGACTTTACAGTTTACTGAGAGCCAAGTATTGCGTGAAATATATGTATATATCATGTATATGTATACACCTTATCATCGTGATAATCGAAACTAGGAAACAATGTATCGAATTCCAGAAGAAGAGGTGGATTCAAGCAACCACTTTTTATCCAGTGTCTATGCCTAATTTGATTCCTCCAATTTCCTTTCGGTAGCATAAGAAAAAGAATCATTCTACAAGAAAACACTATAAAATCACCCGGTCGATTTATAATACGTGTATCTTTTTCGAAATATGCGTTATCATGAGAACGCAGATGTTCAACTACTAAACATGCTAAACTGGCGTGCATACTGAAAAGAGCATGCTGTATTTGCCATAAAGCCAAAGGCTGCATATGGAAAGAAACTATACTGACTTTCAATATGGTCATACAAATTATTGAACTCTCAAAATCTATTCTTTGTGCATGAATACCTTTCAGAGGCCTACATCCCACTCTGTGAAGTATTGTCATTGAACAGTTGAAAAAAAGTGCTAAACACCTGTCGTATATCATGTAAACAGTGCGTCCCAGAATAAAAGAAACCGAGATTTAGCGATCATTTATCATAACTTAATCATAAATAGAATAGACAAATGACCTACCAATTTAAAGCTCAGAATCTCCTCTTTCATCTGATATTACTTAGGTTATTTCTTATTCACGCATGAGTGAGCAAAAACAATTTGAAGAAAGGATACCAAAAACTCATTTGGCGGGGGTATCTGATTTTCAAAAAAAAATCACATTTCCGAAAAGTTCAATATCCGCTCTTTAATTTGGTACCTAAATCACAGAAAATGGTCAAGAAATAAAAAAGTTCTGGTCATTTGAAATAAGGCTTGTATTTCCATAATTTCATGAGATAAACGTGTTTTCACCGGTTTCCCACAGAAGCTTTCGCATGGTGAACAAAAGATTTAATGCATGGCTGATCGTCAACAAAACAGAGTGTCGAGTGAGTTTGAAAGCCAGCCTGGAGAACCTCTTCATTTATGAAATTATTGAAATTCAAGCCTTATTTCAAATGACCAGAACTTTGTTATTTCATGACCATTTTCTGTAATTTAGGTATCAAATTAAAGAAACCCAGATACCCCCGAAAAATGAGTTTTTGATATCCTTTCTTCAAATTGTATTTGCTCACTCATGCGTGAATGAAAAAATCTAAGTAATATCAGATGAAAGAGGAGATTCTAAGCTTTAAATTGGTAGGTCATTTGTCTATTTTATGTATGATTAAGTAATGATAAATGATCGCTAAATCTCGGTTTCGTTTTTTCTGGGACACACTGTATAATTAGGATTTGAAATAAGGCAGATAAACCATTACCTCTTAACACTCCTATCATAATTGTGTTTGTTAATAAAGTACCTTGCGAAAACAAGACAATGTAGACTATTAACATTGCAAAACAAATCGTCAGAGATGCCTGTGCATTCTCCAAATGGGGAATTGCTTGATATAAATTGTAACGTTCTACAAGTAACACTTCATATAGATACATACATATATAAACCCCTCAAAAAAAATTTGCAACTCAGTTTTGGAGGATGATATCTTTTTGGCTAATGAAGTATAAAAATGAAACTGGTATCATTATTGGAAAGCTGAATTATTCCTCTTTACAATGACATGCCATTTGCCGTGATTGTGTAATCATGGATTATGCAGTCACCCTGAACATTGACAAAAGTCAGAAGTGAAATGTTGCCAAATGCATTGATTTCTATCAGGAGTCTCCATTTCTATAGAATTTCCACCATGCAGATGACAGTGAATGCACTCGGTACATCCTGGAAACAATTGGAAATTCCCTATTGGAAGCGACGCATTTTGCAATATTTCATTTCTAACATTGCTGCGTATTATCATGTCTGTGTATTTCATGATTACACTAGCATTACAAATGACACATGATCGTAAAGAAGAATAATCATGCTTTCGAAAGATATTCCTTTTACACATGATGATGGCACGTTAAGAAATTTATTAGCACTCAAACTTGCGGTTTGAGTTGCAGAACTCAAACATGACATGGCAACGAATTTTGCAACATTTCATTTTTTACATTGCTGCATATTTATCATGTCTGTGTATTTCATGATAGCACTAGCATTACAAATGACATGATCGTAAAGAGGAATAACCATACTTTCCATGTTCTCATTCAACATGTCCTATCTCTAAACCTCCCTGCTTCAGTCAGCCAAGCCTTCACCTCTGCTCACCCCTTCATCTTTGCCACTAGCCTTCTCGCACCTTTCTATCGCTCTTGCTGCCAATGTTATGACCCACTGCCTCAGATACATTCTTAAAATTCATCATATTCGTGTAGAGAAATTACTTCTACTCAACACCCAACCTGCGGATAGCCGCTGATCCTCGAATACCGGGGGAAGAACAACTAAGAAGAAGAAGATACCACTTTTACATATCATGATGGCAAACTGAAAAAATTATTAGCACTCAAACTTGAGTTGCAGAACTTTTATTGAGGGGTTTATATACAAACATAAAGACAATTATAACAGATTTTTTTCATGTTGTAGTCAGTAGTGCGTATCAAATCAAAGCATGACCTCTCCGAACGGAGACTCTGCTAGAAAAACCAACAATATTCGTGTTCACACTTATAATCAGTAGCAAAAAGGAATTAAGATAAAATGATCCTACCTAAGACTGACAGAATTTTTTCCCTTTCTTAGCTTTCAAATAAATCAGCTACATTGATTAAAGACTCCATCAGAAAGTATGATAGGATCGTCAATATATTCTTTTAAAATAGGTTACACATCAAATATCGAATACAGACGAGGCCTTTCTATTTAAGAAATATAAGGAATCCATATTTTTTCTTACGTATTTCCTCTTGTTTTATTGTTACATGTAGAATATTCATCGAGCAGGAAAGAGAAAGGAAAGAGAGTGTTTTAATTGTATAATTTCGTTCTTCTTATTTTGGTCTCATAAACAGATGAAATGTTGTTGTTTTTCCTTTCATCGTATCTCATGCAATTTTTTTTTTTAAAACACTGAGTACTTTGGAAACTTAGCAGTCAAAGTTTAAAAGAAGAGGGGAAGGAAACCCTCCATTACTATCAGGCATGACCATTCCTAAATTATAAGACCTGTATAGGTTACAAGTTTAAGAAGATAAGCTGGATGACATTTAGGCTAAAAACACCATCTTTCCTTTCTCATCCAAGTAAGAAATTAGAAATGTTATATGCATTTCATTTACATATTTTCATTTCAATCTGTTATTGCCCTTCTGAACGTG
This sequence comes from Lytechinus variegatus, assembly GCF_018143015.1. Classification (NCBI taxonomy): domain Eukaryota; kingdom Metazoa; phylum Echinodermata; class Echinoidea; order Temnopleuroida; family Toxopneustidae; genus Lytechinus; species Lytechinus variegatus. The sequence goes on from NC_054745.1 coordinate 47,719,456, forward strand.
CGATTTATATGTATCTATATGACAAGTAGGACCTAACATTTGAAATTCACTATCTTCGTATATACAAATTTGTAACAATAATTTATCATTAAGAAGAATATAAACAATTTATTTATTTATATTTCGAAGTTGTTGAATGAATGAAGAGACTCTGTCGTGGACTTTTTTCATCATTGCTTCATTTGGGAGGTGCACCGTGCAGGTACAAATGTGAATTGACTAAATACGACATGCATGACATGACAGGGTTGGTTACACTCCATCACCGGCACAATTCCCCCATTTTCCTTCCTCCATATCGCTTTCTTGTTCACTAGAGCTAGCATTTCTTCTTCTTCAACAACATTTGTTTCGAAATCCAAATCTAGATATAACTTTATGGTTTTCTACCATTTCATGATCGAACTACTCAGTGACAGTGTGGAGAAATCGCACGTTCACTACTATTCGCAATAGATTTTGCGCGCGTGTGTGGATCTTGATGTGTGAGAGCTATATCACGTCTCTGGTGACATCATACACGTCATCAAATTCGAATCAATTCAGAGACCAATGCCAGGCATTTTTCAGAGAGGCATTTTAGCGCTCTTTAATTGGCGATTTCCACCTCATATAAAATTTTCGTTATTTTCAAATGACCTAATGATAATCCCCATGTTACCTTTCCATTGATATTTAATAAGACCAGGACCTTATCGTTGGTCACGGCATAGGGCACAGCAAACAGTTTGAGTCACTTAGTGTCCGCGCGAAGCGCGCTCAGTTGCCAGGTATACTGACCTAATAGCGATTCCACACTAGAACTTCAAAAATATCATAAATTTCAACATGCTTTCAATAAGTCATAAGTAGTGTAATATTTTACTATGATACCTAAATTTTATGAAAATTATTAGTTTTAACCAAAAGTGAAGACAGATATAGTTTTTTTGGGGGGAGAACAATGGAATTTTAAATTTTCAATAATTTTGCTCATTGAATAGTCAAGTACAAATTCTACCTGAAACAATTATTTGCAAAGCAAGAGAAGACTGAAAATATTGCAGGTCAATAGAATAATATATCATTGATGGTTCCAAATACACACTGTAATATCTACAACATTTTCATGATCCATAATAGGGGCAGCCCTGATTTTTCCGAACCTATTTTTGGCAATGTCCCGTACGACACATGACAATGCAAAAGTTTTTCCTACAAGTTTATTTTTGATGATGCAATTTCATAAAATGAGTTTCTCTTTGTTTGACCCATGGGTGATCGATTTATCCCATAAGGATCTAATTACTGCCCTTCATTTTTTTTATTTATTGTCCTATTAAAAATGTCCCGTACGACACACGCTGTGTCGTACGGGACATGTCCCGTACGACACGCGATATAATAATGCATCTAATTGCAGGATTTGGATTCAGAAACCATAAATAGTATGCATATTTAAATTCATTTAATTGAGTTAACATAAAGTGAACTGAAAAAGTACTTTGTTTATATCCATAGAACATGAAATAGGTGATTCTAAACATTTTAATTGATTTCATGTAGGCTTATTCTTTTGTGAATCCCTTCAGCTAAACTGGTAATTTTCACTGATCAGAGCAGGTTAATTTCTTTTCATTGAGCCTGAAAAGAAAACCTTTATGATTATTTCAACCTAGCCTGGAAGATAACTTCCTCTTGCATGCTAATGTAAAATGATTATAAGATGTAAAAAAAATCATATCAATCATCATGATCATCTATTTGGACTTCCCCTGATGATTACTATTTTTTATATACAATATTGAAACTCCTTACTTTTTTCAAGTTGTAAAAAAAATCTTAAAAATAAGACAAACCATATGGTTTCATGAAATGCAGATGGGTTTGAAAAAGTATAACCGCATTTCTTTAGACAAAAAAATTGTGACCAAAAAGGGAAAAAGTGACAGTTGTGACATATATCATGTAGATATACATTTTATATAAAAATCGTAACATCATGATTATTTAGCCCCATAATTTACACAAAGTTTCATTCATTTATTGTTTAAATAGTGTTTGGAAATCATCAATTAGTTCCCTAAAATATAACTTCACACAAAACCTGAAGTTTTTCAGCTCGTAAAAATGCTGTGAACACTTGTACATTTCCCATCATGAAAAAAATTATAACATATTGCTCCCAATTGTATATATTGAGGTTTGTCCTGAATGACTGCTTATTAAAAGATTATTCATAAATAAGCAAGAATTTAGGGGCAATGCTCCTTCTGATTGATAAAAAGTTCATGTTTATTTATTCAGGCTGCCCAGTACAACACGCAGTGCCTGTACAACACACAAGTGTCCCGTACGACACACAAGTGTCCCGTACGACACACAAGTGTCTTGTACGACACACAATTGTCCCGTACGACACATTATTTTGTTTATGATATATTGACAGAAATATTCACCTAATAGCGGTTTCTAACCTAATGAATGTCTTAGTTTGATGGGATTATCATTATCATCAGCCAAATAATGTGATTGAAGAAGCCAAAGTGACATAAAGTAAGAAAGTTTGGCTTCAATTTAGAGATGTCCCGTACGACACATTTTGAATGTCCGTACGCCACAATGTTCTCGAAAATTATAATTTGCTTTATTTATTCATGAATGTTTATTTTGCTTTCTTTTGTAAATGTGTTTGTTCTTGGGTAATTGAGTGTCAATTTGAAATCAGTTTCTATGAACTTTATCTGCCCAACTCACGGACTTTTGAGTACAAACTTGAGGTTTCTAAAAAAGCCACTTTTTCTGCGTCCGTACGACACATTACTATTTTTAATCTGTAATATACAGGATGTGAGTTCAAGTCATGTTAAGTCTTGGTTTTTCTTACACTCTGGTAGTAGTTGATGACCACCTATAGTTACTGGAATATTTTTTTTTTTTTCTTGTCAAAAACTGTCAAATGTTTTCTAAATGTCCCGTAAGACACGTATGGAATCACCCCATAAAGGCATTTTAAGGACAGTGCCATTTAACAGATATGTATATCACTGATCAAACAATGCGAGCGCGAAGTCCGAGCTGAAAATTTGTGATATTTAGACCTAAAAAGAGACATTATAAGTATTCTTTTTTAAATTATGACACGTTCCTGTCTCGCTAAACAAACACAGCTGAAATTTTGTATATATTGATCCCAAACAAAGACATTTTAAGGACTATATTTTAGGAATCCATTGAGAGTATACATATCTCACCATTGTCATCTAAGGCGAGTGCCAAGCGCTTGCTGATTTTGTTATATTTACATCTAATCACATGGAGCACTTTCTGAAGTAATTGTGATAATGATTCTTATACGCATCTCAATATTACGAGCGCGAAGCGCGAGCTGAAAAGTTCGGAAATTCAGGCCTGAAGATGGGCTTGTTTGTAGGAATTCACTAAGACCTTATGTGTTTCACTAACCAATTAATACGAGCGCAAAGCGCGAGATGTAATTTTTTAAATAATTATTCAGATCAGAAAACAGGAAATTTAATGACTGATTTTAGGCATTGATGAAGAGCAGACATATTTCACTAATACACTCATGCGAACGTAACACGGAGACAGGATTTTTTTTCAAGACCTTAACATGGGGAATCACTTTAAGTAGTCATGACAAAGAAGCATAGTTCACTTCATAAAAAAATAATAACTCGGAGTGCAAGAATTGACTTGAAAACGGGAGGTTTTCGTACAACTCGATTATATATCTCTTTAAACAGACAATTCGAGCACCAGGAACAATAAAGACATAGGCCCTGGCCAAATTATGCTTCATAAAGTTGTGAAAAAATGTTTTTATGTAATATAACATAAAATAATCATAATATAATATACCATTATTATGAACAATAATGCTTCTTTCTCACTGATGTTTCTTTTCATTTCTCCCTCTTTTTTTCCTTTTCCCCGTTGTTTTAGGGGGGGCAGCCGATTAGGGGGGCATGTGCCCCCCCTTTCCCCCGTAGTTACACCACTGAATAATACTATTTTCATAATCAGTATATTTCTCCCTTAACAAAAGAAAAGAGAGGATGAAAGGAAGAATACAATTAAATGCAATTAAAGAATAACGATGAGTAAGAATTTAAAAGAAAGGAGAACAACAACACAAATAGGAAAGGAAAAGGGGAGTAGTAGAAGAAGAGAGAGAGAGAGGGAGAGAGAAGAAAAGGATAGTAAAACGAGTAAGAAAGTGAGATGAATGGGAAGGATGGGGAGAGGGGTCAATAAATGATCATGGTTTATCGATTTACGTTAGCAAATGGCCTATTATGAGATTTATTTCTTAATCTTGAAATATCAAATCGCTTGAAATAAATGAAAGGGCATGATTTATCAAAATGATTTATCTCATTGTAGGGTACGTTAAATGAGAGAAACAAATGAAAATTTAACCTGATTGGGTAAACTCTTTCTTTAGGCTGTTAGGTTCCTCAGACATTCGCCGTAGATGGCGTAGTTCCCGATTCAGCACAACTTGAAGGTGTAATCCAGACTAAAAATATATAATTTAAAGAGAAAAAGAATAAAATCAGACAAAGATTACAATAGAAAACAACAAGTTAAAAACATTTTTTTTTCTATGGAACCCTTCTATGCATGTAGTATGGCTACAGGGTTGCCCATTAAGACGCACTGGCTGAATATATGTAATGTGTTTGATTTGTACCTTTTTAAAGGTATTGTCACAAGTCGAGTTCCTAAATTGTCATTTTTTTTTAATATATTTTTTTCTTACTTTTATCTCCAAAATTTAACTGAGGAAAAGATTCCTTAATATTAACGTTTAAAAAAAATACTGGTCAATGATCAGGCCTATTCAATTGTATAGCAAAATAGCTTCGTGGCAAATCGCCGCCGATTTTTTCTTCTCGCGCTCGTCGCTATGGTAATTATGCAAATTAGTTCACCGAGCGTTCGTGGCTCGTAATTGAATCTGTACGAATGTATATACGTACACGTATGTGCCACGCCCAAGTTGATAGGTCGGGTAAGGTGTATTGGTTGGTGTACAAGCTAGTAGCAGGCATTACGTTTTTTTTTTTTTTGCTTTCGTTGATTGAAGACATGAGAGCGGTGTTGGCTCAGTCCGTAACGCGTCTGCCCGTGGAACCAAAGGTCGTGGGTTCGAGTCCACCCCGGGCGGATGACTGAAGCCAGTGCGTTGTGTGTAAGCGTCTCTCCCATGTTTCATGGATGCAGGCTATGTTACAATGGAAACCACTCCGTCCCTCGGATAGGACGTTAAATGGAGGCCCCGTGTAGAGGAGAGTCACCACCTTTGCACGTTAAGAACCCACTGCACTATTCGTATAAGAGTAGGGGGAAACCCTGGTGTAGTGGTTCACCTGCATTCCCCCAATCAGTTTATATCGGGAGGAGAGACCTGTGGGTCATAGTGATTCAGTTCGCTTTT
>NC_054745.1:47740398-47817898 GCF_018143015.1 Lytechinus variegatus
CCCCCCCCCCCCCCCCCCCCCCCCCCCCCCCCCCCCCCCCCCCCCCCCCACCCCCCCCCCCCCCCCCCCCCCCCCCCCCCCCCCCCCCACCCCCCCCCCCCCCCCCCCCCCCCCCCCCCCCCCCCCCCCCCCCCCCCCCCCCCCCACCCCCCCCCCCCCCCCCCCCCCCCCCCCCCCCCCCCCCCCCCCCCCCCCCCCCCCCCCCCCCCCCCCCCCCCCCCCCCCCCCCCCCCCCCCCCCCCCCCCCCCCCCCCCCCCCCCCCCCCCCCCCCCCCCCCCCCCCCCCCCCCCCCCCCCCCCCCCCCCCCCCCCCACCCCCCCCACCCCCCCCCCCCCCCCCCCCCCCCCCCCCCCCCCCCCCCCCCCCCCCCCCCCCCCCCCCCCCCCCCCCCCCCCCCCCCCCCCCCCCCCCCCCCCACCCCCCCCCCCCCCCCCCCCCCCCCCCCCCCCCCCCCCCCCCCCCCCCCCCCCCCCCCCCCCCCCCCCCCCCCCCCCCCCCCCCCCCCCCCCCCCCCCCCCCCCCCCCCCCCCCCCCCCCCCCCCCCCCCCCCCCCCCCCCCCCCCCCCCCCCCCCCCCCCCCCCCCCCCCCCCCCCCCCCCCCCCCCCCCCCCCCCCCCCCCCCCCCCCCCCCCCCCCCCCCCCCCCCCCCCCCCCCCCCCCCCCCCCCCCCCCCCCCCCCCCCCCCCCCCCCCCACCCCCCCCCCCCCCCCCCCCCCCCCCCCCCCCCCCCCCCCCCCCCCCCCCCCCCCCCCCCCCCCCCCCCCCCCCCCCCCACCCCCCCCCCCCCCCCCCCCCCCCCCCCCCCCCCCCCCCCCCCCCCCCCCCCCCCCCCCCCCCCCCCCCCCCCCCCCCCCCCCCCCCCCCCCCCCCCCCCCCCCCCCCCCCCCCCCCCCCCCCCCCCCCCCCCCCCCCCCCCCCCCCCCCCCCCCCCCCCCCCCCCCCACCCCCCCCCCCCCCCCCCCCCCCCCCCCCCCCCCCCCCCCCCCCCCCCCCCCCCCCCCCCCCCCCCCCCCCCCCCCCCCCCCCCCCCCCCCCCCCCCCCCCCCCCCCCCCCCCCCCCCCCCCCCCCCCCCCCCCCCCCCCCCCCCCCCCCCCCCCCCCCCCCCCCCCCCCCCCCCCCCCCCCCCCCCCCCCCCCCCCCCCCCCCCCCCCCCCCCCCCCCCCCCCCCCCCCCCCCCCCCCCCCCCCCCCCCCCCCCCCCCCCCCCCCCCCCCCCCCCCCCCCCCCCCCCCCCCCCCCCCCCCCCCCCCCCCCCCCCCCCCCCCCCCCCCCCCCCCCCCCCCCCCCACCCCCCCCCCCCCCCCCCCCCCCCCCCCCCCCCCCCCCCCCCCCCCCCCCCCCCCCCCCCCCCCCCCCCCCCCCCCCCCCCCCCCCCCCCCCCCCCCCCCCCCCCCCCCCCCCCCCCCCCCCCCCCCCCCCCCCCCCCCCCCCCCCCCCCCCCCCCCCCCCCCCCCCCCCCCCCCCCCCCCCCCCCCCCCCCCCCCCCCCCCCCCCCCCCCCCCCCCCCCCCCCCCCCCCCCCCCCCCCCCCCCCCCCCCCCCCCCCCCCCCCCCCCCCCCCCCCCCCCCCCCCCCCCCCCCCCCCCCCCCCCACCCCCCCCCCCCCCCCCCCCCCCCCCCCCCCCCCCCCCCCCCCCCCCCCCCCCCACCCCCCCCCCCCCCCCCCCCCCCCCCCCCCCCCCCCCCCCCCCCCCCCCCCCCCCCCCCCCCCCCCCCCCCCCCCCCCCCCCCCCCCCCCCCCCCCCCCCCCCCCCCCCCACCCCCCCCCCCCCCCCCCCCCCCCCCCCCCCCCCCCCCCCCCCCCCCCCCCCCCCCCCCCCCCCCCCCCCCCCCCCCCCCCCCCCCCCCCCCCCCCCCCCCCCCCCCCCCCCCCCCCCCCCCCCCCCCCCCCCCCCCCCCCCCCCCCCCCCCCCCCCCCCCCCCCCCCCCCCCCCCCCCCCCCCCCCCCCCCCCCCCCCCCCCCCCCCCCCACCCCCCCCCCCCCCCCCCCCCCCCCCCCCCCCCCCCCCCCCCCCCCCCCCCCCCCCCCCCCCCCCCCCCCCCCCCCCCCCCCCCCCCCCCCCCCCCCCCCCCCCCCCCCCCCCCCCCCCCCCCCCCCCCCCCCCCCCCCCCCCCCCCCCCCCCCCCCCCCCCCCCCCCCCCCCCCCCCCCCCCCCCCCCCCCCACCCCCCCCCCCCCCCCCCCCCCCCCCCCCCCCCCCCCCCCCCCCCCCCCCCCCCCCCCCCCCCCCCCCCCCCCCCCCCCCCCCCCCCCCCCCCCCCCCCCCCCCCCCCCCCCCCCCCCCCCCCCCCCCCCCCCCCCCCCCCCCCCCCCCCCCCCCCCCCCCCCCCCCCCCCCCCCCCCCCCCCCCCCCCCCCCCCCCCCCCCCCCCCCCCCCCCCCCCCCCCCCCCCCCCCCACCCCCCCCCCCCCCCCCCCCCCCCCCCCCCCCCCCCCCCCCCCCCCCCCCCCCCCCCCCCCCCCCCCCCCCCCCCCCCCCCCCCCCCCCCCCCCCCCCCCCCCCCCCCCCCCCCCCCCCCCCCCCCCCCCCCCCCCCCCCCCCCCCCCCCCCCCCCCCCCCCCCCCCCCCCCCCCCCCCCCCCCCCCCCCCCCCCACCCCCCCCCCCCCCCCCCCCCCCCCCCCCCCCCCCCCCCCCCCCCCCCCCCCCCCCCCCCCCCCCCCCCCACCCCCCCCCCCCCCCCCCCCCCCCCCCCCCCCCCCCCCCCCCCCCCCCCCCCCCCCCCCCCCCCCCCCCCCCCCCCCCCCCCCCCCCCCCCCCCCCCCCCCCCCCCCCCCCCCCCCCCCCCCCCCCCCCCCCCCCCCCCCCCCCCCCCCCCCCCCCCCCCCCCCCCCCCCCCCCCCCCCCCCCCCCCCCCCCCCCCCCCCCCCCCCCCCCCCCCCCCCCCCCCCCCCCCCCCCCCCCCCCCCCCCCCCCCCCCCCCCCCCCCCCCCCCCCCCCCCCCCCCCCCCCCCCCCCCCCCCCCCCCCCCCCCCCCCCCCCCCCCCCCCCCACCCCCCCCCCCCCCCCCCCCCCCCCCCCCCCCCCCCCCCCCCCCCCCCCCCCCCCCCCCCCCCCCCCCACCCCCCCCCCCCCCCCCCCCCCCCCCCCCCCCCCCCCCCCCCCCCCCCCCCCCCCCCCCCCCCCCCCCCCCCCCCCCCCCCCCCCCCCCCCCCCCCCCCCCCCCCCCCCCCCCCCCCCCCCCCCCCCCCCACCCCCCCCCCCCCCCCCCCCCCCCCCCCCCCCCCCCCCCCCCCCCCCCCCCCCCCCCCCCCCCCCCCCCCCCCCCCCCCCCCCCCCCCCCCCCCCCCCCCCCCCCCCCCCCCCCCCCCCCCCCCCCCCCCCCCCCCCCCCCCCCCCCCCCCCCCCCCCCCCCCCCCCCCCCCCCCCCCCCCCCCCCCCCCCCCCCCCCCCCCCCCCCCCCCCCCCCCCCCCCCCCCCCCCCCCCCCCCCCCCCCCCCCCCCCCCCCCCCCCCCCCCCCCCCCCCCCCCCCCCCCCCCCCCCCCCCCCCCCCCCCCCCCCCCCCCCCCCCCCCCCCCCCCCCCCCCCCCCCCCCCCCCCCCCCCCCCCCCCCCCCCCCCCCCCCCCCCCCCCCCCCCCCCACCCCCCCCCCCCCCCCCCCCCCCCCCCCCCCCCCCCCCCCCCCCCCCCCCCCCCCCCCCCCCCCCCCCCCCCCCCCCCCCCCCCCCCCCCCCCCCCCCCCCCCCCCCCCCCCCCCCCCCCCCCCCCCCCCCCCCCCCCCCCCCCCCCCCCCCCCCCCCCCCCCCCCCCCCCCCCCCCCCCCCCCCCCCCCCCCCCCCCCCCCCCCCCCCCCCCCCCCCCCCCCCCCCCCCCCCCCCCCCCCCCCCCCCCCCCCCCCCCCCCCCCCCCCCCCCCCCCCCCCCCCCCCCCCCCCCCCCCCCCCCCCCCCCCCCCCCCCCCCCCCCCCCCCCCCCCCCCCCCCCCCCCCCCCCCCCCCCCCCCCCCCCCCCCCCCCCCCCCCCCCCCCCCCCCCCCCCCCCCCCCCCCCCCCCCCCCCCCCCCCCCCCCCCCCCCCCCCCCCCCCCCCCCCCCCCCCCCCCCCCCCCCCCCCCCCCCCCCCCCCCCCCCCCCCCCCCCCCCCCCCCCCCCCCCCCCCCCCCCCCCCCCCCCCCCCCCCCCCCCCCCCCCCCCCCCCCCCCCCCCCCCCCCCCCCCCCCCCCCCCCCCCCCCCCCCCCCCCCCCCCCCCCCCCCCCCCCCCCCCCCCCCCCCCCCCCCCCCCCCCCCCCCCCCCCCCCCCCCCCCCCCCCCCCCCCCCCCCCCCCCCCCCCCCCCCCCCCCCCCCCCCCCCCCCCCCCCCCCCCCCCCCCCCCCCCCCCCCCCCCCCCCCCCCCCCCCCCCCCCCCCCCCCCCCCCCCCCCCCCCCCCCCCCCCCCCCCCCCCCCCCCCCCCCCCCCCCCCCCCCCCCCCCCCCCCCCCCCCCCCCCCCCCCCCCCCCCCCCCCCCCCCCCCCCCCCCCCCCCCCCCCCCCCCCCCCCCCCCCCCCCCCCCCCCCCCCCCCCCCCCCCCCCCCCCCCCCCCCCCCCCCCCCCCCCCCCCCCCCCCCCCCCCCCCCCCCCCCCCCCCCCCCCCCCCCCCCCCCCCCCCCCCCCCCCCCCCCCCCCCCCCCCCCCCCCCCCCCCCCCCCCCCCCCCCCCCCCCCCCCCCCCCCCCCCCCCCCCCCCCCCCCCCCCCCCCCCCCCCCCCCCCCCCCCCCCCCCCCCCCCCCCCCCCCCCCCCCCCCCCCCCCCCCCCCCCCCCCCCCCCCCCCCCCCCCCCCCCCCCCCCCCCCCCCCCCCCCCCCCCCCCCCCCCCCCCCCCCCCCCCCCCCCCCCCCCCCCCCCCCCCCCCCCCCCCCCCCCCCCCCCCCCCCCCCCCCCCCCCCCCCCCCCCCCCCCCCCCCCCCCCCCCCCCCCCCCCCCCCCCCCCCCCCCCCCCCCCCCCCCCCCCCCCCCCCCCCCCCCCCCCCCCCCCCCCCCCCCCCCCCCCCCCCCCCCCCCCCCCCCCCCCCCCCCCCCCCCCCCCCCCCCCCCCCCCCCCCCCCCCCCCCCCCCCCCCCCCCCCCCCCCCCCCCCCCCCCCCCCCCCCCCCCCCCCCCCCCCCCCCCCCCCCCCCCCCCCCCCCCCCCCCCCCCCCCCCCCCCCCCCCCCCCCCCCCCCCCCCCCCCCCCCCCCCCCCCCCCCCCCCCCCCCCCCCCCCCCCCCCCCCCCCCCCCCCCCCCCCCCCCCCCCCCCCCCCCCCCCCCCCCCCCCCCCCCCCCCCCCCCCCCCCCCCCCCCCCCCCCCCCCCCCCCCCCCCCCCCCCCCCCCCCCCCCCCCCCCCCCCCCCCCCCCCCCCCCCCCCCCCCCCCCCCCCCCCCCCCCCCCCCCCCCCCCCCCCCCCCCCCCCCCCCCCCCCCCCCCCCCCCCCCCCCCCCCCCCCCCCCCCCCCCCCCCCCCCCCCCCCCCCCCCCCCCCCCCCCCCCCCCCCCCCCCCCCCCCCCCCCCCCCCCCCCCCCCCCCCCCCCCCCCCCCCCCCCCCCCCCCCCCCCCCCCCCCCCCCCCCCCCCCCCCCCCCCCCCCCCCCCCCCCCCCCCCCCCCCCCCCCCCCCCCCCCCCCCCCCCCCCCCCCCCCCCCCCCCCCCCCCCCCCCCCCCCCCCCCCCCCCCCCCCCCCCCCCCCCCCCCCCCCCCCCCCCCCCCCCCCCCCCCCCCCCCCCCCCCCCCCCCCCCCCCCCCCCCCCCCCCCCCCCCCCCCCCCCCCCCCCCCCCCCCCCCCCCCCCCCCCCCCCCCCCCCCCCCCCCCCCCCCCCCCCCCCCCCCCCCCCCCCCCCCCCCCCCCCCCCCCCCCCCCCCCCCCCCCCCCCCCCCCCCCCCCCCCCCCCCCCCCCCCCCCCCCCCCCCCCCCCCCCCCCCCCCCCCCCCCCCCCCCCCCCCCCCCCCCCCCCCCCCCCCCCCCCCCCCCCCCCCCCCCCCCCCCCCCCCCCCCCCCCCCCCCCCCCCCCCCCCCCCCCCCCCCCCCCCCCCCCCCCCCCCCCCCCCCCCCCCCCCCCCCCCCCCCCCCCCCCCCCCCCCCCCCCCCCCCCCCCCCCCCCCCCCCCCCCCCCCCCCCCCCCCCCCCCCCCCCCCCCCCCCCCCCCCCCCCCCCCCCCCCCCCCCCCCCCCCCCCCCCCCCCCCCCCCCCCCCCCCCCCCCCCCCCCCCCCCCCCCCCCCCCCCCCCCCCCCCCCCCCCCCCCCCCCCCCCCCCCCCCCCCCCCCCCCCCCCCCCCCCCCCCCCCCCCCCCCCCCCCCCCCCCCCCCCCCCCCCCCCCCCCCCCCCCCCCCCCCCCCCCCCCCCCCCCCCCCCCCCCCCCCCCCCCCCCCCCCCCCCCCCCCCCCCCCCCCCCCCCCCCCCCCCCCCCCCCCCCCCCCCCCCCCCCCCCCCCCCCCCCCCCCCCCCCCCCCCCCCCCCCCCCCCCCCCCCCCCCCCCCCCCCCCCCCCCCCCCCCCCCCCCCCCCCCCCCCCCCCCCCCCCCCCCCCCCCCCCCCCCCCCCCCCCCCCCCCCCCCCCCCCCCCCCCCCCCCCCCCCCCCCCCCCCCCCCCCCCCCCCCCCCCCCCCCCCCCCCCCCCCCCCCCCCCCCCCCCCCCCCCCCCCCCCCCCCCCCCCCCCCCCCCCCCCCCCCCCCCCCCCCCCCCCCCCCCCCCCCCCCCCCCCCCCCCCCCCCCCCCCCCCCCCCCCCCCCCCCCCCCCCCCCCCCCCCCCCCCCCCCCCCCCCCCCCCCCCCCCCCCCCCCCCCCCCCCCCCCCCCCCCCCCCCCCCCCCCCCCCCCCCCCCCCCCCCCCCCCCCCCCCCCCCCCCCCCCCCCCCCCCCCCCCCCCCCCCCCCCCCCCCCCCCCCCCCCCCCCCCCCCCCCCCCCCCCCCCCCCCCCCCCCCCCCCCCCCCCCCCCCCCCCCCCCCCCCCCCCCCCCCCCCCCCCCCCCCCCCCCCCCCCCCCCCCCCCCCCCCCCCCCCCCCCCCCCCCCCCCCCCCCCCCCCCCCCCCCCCCCCCCCCCCCCCCCCCCCCCCCCCCCCCCCCCCCCCCCCCCCCCCCCCCCCCCCCCCCCCCCCCCCCCCCCCCCCCCCCCCCCCCCCCCCCCCCCCCCCCCCCCCCCCCCCCCCCCCCCCCCCCCCCCCCCCCCCCCCCCCCCCCCCCCCCCCCCCCCCCCCCCCCCCCCCCCCCCCCCCCCCCCCCCCCCCCCCCCCCCCCCCCCCCCCCCCCCCCCCCCCCCCCCCCCCCCCCCCCCCCCCCCCCCCCCCCCCCCCCCCCCCCCCCCCCCCCCCCCCCCCCCCCCCCCCCCCCCCCCCCCCCCCCCCCCCCCCCCCCCCCCCCCCCCCCCCCCCCCCCCCCCCCCCCCCCCCCCCCCCCCCCCCCCCCCCCCCCCCCCCCCCCCCCCCCCCCCCCCCCCCCCCCCCCCCCCCCCCCCCCCCCCCCCCCCCCCCCCCCCCCCCCCCCCCCCCCCCCCCCCCCCCCCCCCCCCCCCCCCCCCCCCCCCCCCCCCCCCCCCCCCCCCCCCCCCCCCCCCCCCCCCCCCCCCCCCCCCCCCCCCCCCCCCCCCCCCCCCCCCCCCCCCCCCCCCCCCCCCCCCCCCCCCCCCCCCCCCCCCCCCCCCCCCCCCCCCCCCCCCCCCCCCCCCCCCCCCCCCCCCCCCCCCCCCCCCCCCCCCCCCCCCCCCCCCCCCCCCCCCCCCCCCCCCCCCCCCCCCCCCCCCCCCCCCCCCCCCCCCCCCCCCCCCCCCCCCCCCCCCCCCCCCCCCCCCCCCCCCCCCCCCCCCCCCCCCCCCCCCCCCCCCCCCCCCCCCCCCCCCCCCCCCCCCCCCCCCCCCCCCCCCCCCCCCCCCCCCCCCCCCCCCCCCCCCCCCCCCCCCCCCCCCCCCCCCCCCCCCCCCCCCCCCCCCCCCCCCCCCCCCCCCCCCCCCCCCCCCCCCCCCCCCCCCCCCCCCCCCCCCCCCCCCCCCCCCCCCCCCCCCCCCCCCCCCCCACCCCCCCCCCCCCCCCCCCCCCCCCCCCCCCCCCCCCCCCCCCCCCCCCCCCCCCCCCCCCCCCCCCCCCCCCCCCCCCCCCCCCCCCCCCCCCCCCCCCCCCCCCCCCCCCCCCCCCCCCCCCCCCCCCCCCCCCCCCCCCCCCCCCCCCCCCCCCCCCCCCCCCCCCCCCCCCCCCCCCCCCCCCCCCCCCCCCCCCCCCCCCCCCCCCCCCCCCCCCCCCCCCCCCCCCCCCCCCCCCCCCCCCCCCCCCCCCCCCCCCCCCCCCCCCCCCCCCCCCCCCCCCCCCCCCCCCCCCCCCCCCCCCCCCCCCCCCCCCCCCCCCCCCCCCCCCCCCCCCCCCCCCCCCCCCCCCCCCCCCCCCCCCCCCCCCCCCCCCCCCCCCCCCCCCCCCCCCCCCCCCCCCCCCCCCCCCCCCCCCCCCCCCCCCCCCCCCCCCCCCCCCCCCCCCCCCCCCCCCCCCCCCCCCCCCCCCCCCCCCCCCCCCCCCCCCCCCCCCCCCCCCCCCCCCCCCCCCCCCCCCCCCCCCCCCCCCCCCCCCCCCCCCCCCCCCCCCCCCCCCCCCCCCCCCCCCCCCCCCCCCCCCCCCCCCCCCCCCCCCCCCCCCCCCCCCCCCCCCCCCCCCCCCCCCCCCCCCCCCCCCCCCCCCCCCCCCCCCCCCCCCCCCCCCCCCCCCCCCCCCCCCCCCCCCCCCCCCCCCCCCCCCCCCCCCCCCCCCCCCCCCCCCCCCCACCCCCCCCCCCCCCCCCCCCCCCCCCCCCCCCCCCCCCCCCCCCCCCCCCCCCCCCCCCCCCCCCCCCCCCCCCCCCCCCCCCCCCCCCCCCCCCCCCCCCCCCCCCCCCCCCCCCCCCCCCCCCCCCCCCCCCCCCCCCCCCCCCCCCCCCCCCCCCCCCCCCCCCCCCCCCCCCCCCCCCCCCCCCCCCCCCCCCCCCCCCCCCCCCCCCCCCCCCCCCCCCCCCCCCCCCCCCCCCCCCCCCCCCCCCCCCCCCCCCCCCCCCCCCCCCCCCCCCCCCCCCCCCCCCCCCCCCCCCCCCCCCCCCCCCCCCCCCCCCCCCCCCCCCCCCCCCCCCCCCCCCCCCCCCCCCCCCCCCCCCCCCCCCCCCCCCCCCCCCCCCCCCCCCCCCCCCCCCCCCCCCCCCCCCCCCCCCCCCCCCCCCCCCCCCCCCCCCCCCCCCCCCCCCCCCCCCCCCCCCCCCCCCCCCCCCCCCCCCCCCCCCCCCCCCCCCCCCCCCCCCCCCCCCCCCCCCCCCCCCCCCCCCCCCCCCCCCCCCCCCCCCCCCCCCCCCCCCCCCCCCCCCCCCCCCCCCCCCCCCCCCCCCCCCCCCCCCCCCCCCCCCCCCCCCCCCCCCCCCCCCCCCCCCCCCCCCCCCCCCCCCCCCCCCCCCCCCCCCCCCCCCCCCCCCCCCCCCCCCCCCCCCCCCCCCCCCCCCCCCCCCCCCCCCCCCCCCCCCCCCCCCCCCCCCCCCCCCCCCCCCCCCCCACCCCCCCCCCCCCCCCCCCCCCCCCCCCCCCCCCCCCCCCCCCCCCCCCCCCCCCCCCCCCCCCCCCCCCCCCCCCCCCCCCCCCCCCCCCCCCCCCCCCCCCCCCCCCCCCCCCCCCCCCCCCCCCCCCCCCCCCCCCCCCCCCCCCCCCCCCCCCCCCCCCCCCCCCCCCCCCCCCCCCCCCCCCCCCCCCCCCCCCCCCCCCCCCCCCCCCCCCCCCCCCCCCCCCCCCCCCCCCCCCCCCCCCCCCCCCCCCCCCCCCCCCCCCCCCCCCCCCCCCCCCCCCCCCCCCCCCCCCCCCCCCCCCCCCCCCCCCCCCCCCCCCCCCCCCCCCCCCCCCCCCCCCCCCCCCCCCCCCCCCCCCCCCCCCCCCCCCCCCCCCCCCCCCCCCCCCCCCCCCCCCCCCCCCCCCCCCCCCCCCCCCCCCCCCCCCCCCCCCCCCCCCCCCCCCCCCCCCCCCCCCCCCCCCCCCCCCCCCCCCCCCCCCCCCCCCCCCCCCCCCCCCCCCCCCCCCCCCCCCCCCCCCCCCCCCCCCCCCCCCCCCCCCCCCCCCCCCCCCCCCCCCCCCCCCCCCCCCCCCCCCCCCCCCCCCCCCCCCCCCCCACCCCCCCCCCCCCCCCCCCCCCCCCCCCCCCCCCCCCCCCCCCCCCCCCCCCCCCCCCCCCCCCCCCCCCCCCCCCCCCCCCCCCCCCCCCCCCCCCCCCCCCCCCCCCCCCCCCCCACCCCCCCCCCCCCCCCCCCCCCCCCCCCCCCCCCCCCCCCCCCCCCCCCCCCCCCCCCCCCCCCCCCCCCCCCCCCCCCCCCCCCCCCCCCCCCCCCCCCCCCCCCCCCCCCCCCCCCCCCCCCCCCCCCCCCCCCCCCCCCCCCCCCCCCCCCCCCCCCCCCCCCCCCCCCCCCCCCCCCCCCCCCCCCCCCCCCCCCCCCCCCCCCCCCCCCCCCCCCCCCCCCCCCCCACCCCCCCCCCCCCCCCCCCCCCCCCCCCCCCCCCCCCCCCCCCCCCCCCCCCCCCCCCCCCCCCCCCCCCCCCCCCCCCCCCCCCCCCCCCCCCCCCCCCCCCCCCCCCCCCCCCCCCCCCCCCCCCCCCCCCCCCCCCCCCCCCCCCCCCCCCCCCCCCCCCCCCCCCCCCCCCCACCCCCCCCCCCCCCCCCCCCCCCCCCCCCCCCCCCCCCCCCCCCCCCCCCCCCCCACCCCCCCCCCCCCCCCCCCCCCCCCCCCCCCCCCCCCCCCCCCCCCCCCCCCCCCCCCCCCCCCCCCCCCCCCCCCCCCCCCCCCCCCCCCCCCCCCCCCCCCCCCCCCCCCCCCCCCCCCCCCCCCCCCCCCCCCCCCCCCCCCCCCCCCCCCCCCCCCCCCCCCCCCCCCCCCCCCCCCCCCCCCCCCCCCCCCCCCCCCCCCCCCCCCCCCCCCCCCCCCCCCCCCCCCCCCCCCCCCCCCCCCCCCCCCCCCCCCCCCCCCCCCCCCCCCCCCCCCCCCCCCCCCCCCCCCCCCCCCCCCACCCCCCCCCCCCCCCCCCCCCCCCCCCCCCCCCCCCCCCCCCCCCCCCCCCCCCCCCCCCCCCCCCCCCCCCCCCCCCCCCCCCCCCCCCCCCCCCCCCCCCCCCCCCCCCCCCCCCCCCCCCCCCCCCCCCCCCCCCCCCCCCCCCCCCCCCCCCCCCCCCCCCCCCCCCCCCCCCCCCCCCCCCCCCCCCCCCCCCCCCCCCCCCCCCCCCCCCCCCCCCCCCCCCCCCCCCCCCCCCCCCCCCCCCCCCCCCCCCCCCCCCCCCCCCCCCCCCCCCCCACCCCCCCCCCCCCCCCCCCCCCCCCCCCCCCCCCCCCCCCCCCCCCCCCCCCCCCCCCCCCCCCCCCCCCCCCCCCCCCCCCCCCCCCCCCCCCCCCCCCCCCCCCCCCCCCCCCCCCCCCCCCCCCCCCCCCCCCCCCCCCCCCCC
Organism: Lytechinus variegatus; assembly: GCF_018143015.1. NCBI lineage: Eukaryota > Metazoa > Echinodermata > Echinoidea > Temnopleuroida > Toxopneustidae > Lytechinus > Lytechinus variegatus. The sequence continues at coordinate 47,751,755 of NC_054745.1, forward strand.
CCCCCCCCCCCCCCCCCCCCCCCCCCCCCCCCCCCCCCCCCCACCCCCCCCCCCCCCCCCCCCCCCCCCCCCCCCCCCCCCCCCCCCCCCCCCCCCCCCCCCCCCCCCCCCCCCCCCCCCCCCCCCCCCCCCCCCCCCCCCCCCCCCCCCCCCCCCCCCCCCCCCCCCCCCCCCCCCCCCCCCCCCCCCCCCCCCCCCCCCCCCCCCCCCCCCCCCCCCCCCCCCCCCCCCCCCCCCCCCCCCCCCCCCCCCCCCCCCCCCCCCCACCCCCCCCCCCCCCCCCCCCCCCCCCCCCCCCCCCCCCCCCCCCCCCCCCCCCCCCCCCCCCCCCCCCCCCCCCCCCCCCCCCCCCCCCCCCCCCCCCCCCCCCCCCCCCCCCCCCCCCCCCCCCCCCCCCCCCCCCCCCCCCCCCCCCCCCCCCCCCCCCCCCCCCCCCCCCCCCCCCCCCCCCCCCCCCCCCCCCCCCCCCCCCCCCCCCCCCCCCCCCCCCCCCCCCCCCCCCCCCCCCCCCCCCCCCCCCCCCCCCCCCCCCCCCCCCCCCCCCCCCCCCCCCCCCCCCCCCCCCCCCCCCCCCCCCCCCCCCCCCCCCCCCCCCTCCCCCCCCCCCCCCCACCCCCCCCCCCCCCCCCCCCCCCCCCCCCCCCCCCCCCCCCCCCCCCCCCCCCCCCCCCCCCCCCCCCCCCCCCCCCCCCCCCCCCCCCCCCCCCCCCCCCCCCCCCCCCCCCCCCCCCCCCCCCCCCCCCCCCCCCCCCCCCCCCCCCCCCCCCCCCCCCCCCCCCCCCCCCCCCCCCCCCCCCCCCCCCCCCCCCCCCCCCCCCCCCCCCCCCCCCCCCCCCCCCCCCCCCCCCCCCCCCCCCCCCCCCCCCCCCCCCCACCCCCCCCCCCCCCCCCCCCCCCCCCCCCCCCCCCCCCCCCCCCCCCCCCCCCCCCCCCCCCCCCCCCCCCCCCCCCCCCCCCCCCCCCCCCCCCCCCCCCCCCCCCCCCCCCCCCCCCCCCCCCCCCCCCCCCCCCCCCCCCCCCCCCCCCCCCCCCCCCCCCCCCCCCCCCCCCCCCCCCCCCCCCCCCCCCCCCCCCCCCCCCCCCCCCCCCCCCCCCCCCCCCCCCCCCCCCCCCCCCCCCCCCCCCCCACCCCCCCCCCCCCCCCCCCCCCCCCCCCCCCCCCCCCCCCCCCCCCCCCCCCCCCCCCCCCCCCCCCCCCCCCCCCCCCCCCCCCCCCCCCCCCCCCCCCCCCCCCCCCCCCCCCCCCCCCCCCCCCCCCCCCCCCCCCCCCCCCCCCCCCCCCCCCCCCCCCCCCCCCCCCCCCCCCCCCCCCCCCCCCCCCCCCCCCCCCCCCCCCCCCCCCCCCCCCCCCCCCCCCCCCCCCCCCCCCCCCCCCCCCCCCCCCCCCCCCCCCCCCCCCCCCCCCCCCCCCCCCCCCCCCCCCCCCCCCCCCCCCCCCCCCCCCCCCCCCCCCCCCCCCCCCCCCCCCCCCCCCCCCCCCCACCCCCCCCCCCCCCCCCCCCCCCCCCCCCCCCCACCCCCCCCCCCCCCCCCCCCCCCCCCCCCCCCCCCCCCCCCCCCCCCCCCCCCCCCCCCCCCCCCCCCCCCCCCCCCCCCCCCCCCCCCCCCCCCCCCCCCCCCCCCCCCCCCCCCCCCCACCCCCCCCCCCCCCCCCCCCCCCCCCCCCCCCCCCCCCCCCCCCCCCCCCCCCCCCCCCCCCACCCCCCCCCCACCCCCCCCCCCCCCCCCCCCCCCCCCCCCCCCCCCCCCCCCCCCCCCCCCCCCCCCCCCCCCACCCCCCCCCCCCCCCCCCCCCCCCCCCCCCCCCCCCCCCCCCCCCCCCCCCCCCCCCCCCCCCCCCCCCCCCCCCCCCCCCCCCCCCCCCCCCCCCCCCCCCCCCCCCCCCCCCCCCCCCCCCCCCCCCCCCCCCCCCCCCCCCCCCCCCCCCCCCCCCCCCCCCCCCCCCCCCCCCCCCCCCCCCCCCCCCCCCCCCCCCCCCCCCCCCCCCCCCCCCCCCCCCCCCCCCACCCCCCCCCCCCCCCCCCCCCCCCCCCCCCCCCCCCCCCCCCCCCCCCCCCCCCCCCCCCCCCCCCCCCCCCCCCCCCCCCCCCCCCCCCCCCCCCCCCCCCCCCCCCACCCCCCCCCCCCCCCCCCCCCCCCCCCCCCCCCCCCCCCCCCCCCCCCCCCCCCCCCCCCCCCCCCCCCACCCCCCCCCCCCCCCCCCCCCCCCCCCCCCCCCCCCCCCCCCCCCCCCCCCCCCCCCCCCCCCCCCCCCCCCCCCCCCCCCCCCCCCCCCCCCCCCCCCCCCCCCCCCCCCCCCCCCCCCCCCCCCCCCCCCCCCCCCCCCCCCCCCCCCCCCCCCCCCCCCCCCCCCCCCCCCCCCCCCCCCCCCCCCCCCCCCCCCCCCCCCCCCCCCCCCCCCCCCCCCCCCCCCCCCCCCCCCCCCCCCCCCCCCCCCCCCCCACCCCCCCCCCCCCCCCCCCCCCCCCCCCCCCCCCCCCCCCCCCCCCCCCCCCCCCCCCCCCCCCACCCCCCCCCCCCCCCCCCCCCCCCCCCCCACCCCCCCCCCCCCCCCCCCCCCCCCCCCCCCCCCCCCCCCCCCCCCCCCCCCCCCCCCCCCCCCCCCCCCCCCCCCCCCCCCCCCCCCCCCCCCCCCCCCCCCCCCCCCCCCCCCCCCCCCCCCCCCCCCCCCCCCCCCCCCCCCCCCCCCCCCCCCCCCCCCCCCCCCCCCCCCCCCCCCCCCCCCCCCCCCCCCCCCCCCCCCCCCCCCCCCCCCCCCCCACCCCCCCCCCCCCCCCCCCCCCCCCCCCCCCCCCCCCCCCCCCCCCCCCCCCCCCCCCCCCCCCCCCCCCCCCCCCCCCCCCCCCCCCCCCCCCCCCCCCCCCCCCCCCCCCCCCCCCCCCCCCCCCCCCCCCCCCCCCCCCCCCCCCCCCCCCCCCCCCCCCCCCCCCCCCCCCCCCCCCCCCCCCCCCCCCCCCCCCCCCCCCCCCCCCCCCCCCCCCCCCCCCCCCCCCCCCCCCCCCCCCCCCCCCCCCCCCCCCCCCCCCCCCCCCCCCCCCCCCCCCCCCCCCCCCCCCCCCCCCCCCCCCCCCCCCCCCCCCCCCCCCCCCCCCCCCCCCCCCCCCCCCCCCCCCCCCCCCCCCCCCCCCCCCCCCCCCCCCCCCCCCCCCCCCCCCCCCCCCCCCCCCCCCCCCCCCCCCCCCCCCCCCCCCCCCCCCCCCCCCCCCCCCCCCCCCCCCCCCCCCCCCCCCCCCCCCCCCCCCCCCCCCCCCCCCCCCCCCCCCCCCCCCCCCCCCCCCCCCCCCCCCCCCCCCCCCCCCCCCCCCCCCCCCCCCCCCCCCCCCCCCCCCCCCCCCCCCCCCCCCCCCCCCCCCCCCCCCCCCCCCCCCCCCCCCCCCCCCCCCCCCCCCCCCCCCCCCCCCCCCCCCCCCCCCCCCCCCCCCCCCCCCCCCCCCCCCCCCCCCCCCCCCCCCCCCCCCCCCCCCCCCCCCCCCCCCCCCCCCCCCCCCCCCCCCCCCCCCCACCCCCCCCCCCCCCCCCCCCCCCCCCCCCCCCCCCCCCCCCCCCCCCCCCCCCCCCCCCCCCCCCCCCCCCCCCCCCCCCCCCCCCCCCCCCCCCCCCCCCCCCCCCCCCCCCCCCCCCCCCCCCCCCCCCCCCCCCCCCCCCCCCCCCCCCCCCCCCCCCCCCCCCCCCCCCCCCCCCCCCCCCCCCCCCCCCCCCCCCCCCCCCCCCCCCCCCCCCCCCCCCCCCCCCCCCCCCCCCCCCCCCCCCCCCCCCCCCCCCCCCCCCCCCCCCCCCCCCCCCCCCCCCCCCCCCCCCCCCCCCCCCCCCCCCCCCCCCCCCCCCCCCCCCCCCCCCCCCCCCCCCCCCCCCCCCCCCCCCCCCCCCCCCCCCCCCCCCCCCCCCCCCCCCCCCCCCCCCCCCCCCCCCCCCCCCCCCCCCCCCCCCCCCCCCCCCCCCCCCCCCCCCCCCCCCCCCCCCCCCCCCCCCCCCCCCCCCCCCCCCCCCCCCCCCCCCCCCCCCCCCCCCCCCCCCCCCCCCCCCCCCCCCCCCCCCCCCCCCCCCCCCCCCCCCCCCCCCCCCCCCCCCCCCCCCCCCCCCCCCCCCCCCCCCCCCCCCCCCCCCCCCCCCCCCCCCCCCCCCCCCCCCCCCCCCCCCCCCCCCCCCCCCCCCCCCCCCCCCCCCCCCCCCCCCCCCCCCCCCCCCCCCCCCCCCCCCCCCCCCCCCCCCCCCCCCCCCCCCCCCCCCCCCCCCCCCCCCCCCCCCCCCCCCCCCCCCCCCCCCCCCCCCCCCCCCCCCCCCCCCCCCCCCCCCCCCCCCCCCCCCCCCCCCCCCCCCCCCCCCCCCCCCCCCCCCCCCCCACCCCCCCCCCCCCCCCCCCCCCCCCCCCCCCCCCCCCCCCCCCCCCCCCCCCCCCCCCCCCCCCCCCCCCCCCCCCCCCCCCCCCCCCCCCCCCCCCCCCCCCCCCCCCCCCCCCCCCCCCCCCCCCCCCCCCCCCCCCCCCCCCCCCCCCCCCCCCCCCCCCCCCCCCCCCCCCCCCCCCCCCCCCCCCCCCCCCCCCCCCCCCCCCCCCCCCCCCCCCCCCCCCCCCCCCCCCCCCCCCCCCCCCCCCCCCCCCCCCCCCCCCCCCCCCCCCCCCCCCCCCCCCCCCCCCCCCCCCCCCCCCCCCCCCCCCCCCCCCCCCCCCCCCCCCCCCCCCCCCCCCCCCCCCCCCCCCCCCCCCCCCCCCCCCCCCCCCCCCCCCCCCCCCCCCCCCCCCCCCCCCCCCCCCCCCCCCCCCCCCCCCCCCCCCCCCCCCCCCCCCCCCCCCCCCCCCCCCCCCCCCCCCCCCCCCCCCCCCCCCCCCCCCCCCCCCCCCCCCCCCCCCCCCCCCCCCCCCCCCCCCCCCCCCCCCCCCCCCCCCCCCCCCCCCCCCCCCCCCCCCCCCCCCCCCCCCCCCCCCCCCCCCCCCCCCCCCCCCCCCCCCCCCCCCCCCCCCCCCCCCCCCCCCCCCCCCCCCCCCCCCCCCCCCCCCCCCCCCCCCCCCCCCCCCCCCCCCCCCCCCCCCCCCCCCCCCCCCCCCCCCCCCCCCCCCCCCCCCCCCCCCCCCCCCCCCCCCCCCCCCCCCCCCCCCCCCCCCCCCCCCCCCCCCCCCCCCCCCCCCCCCCCCCCCCCCCCCCCCCCCCCCCCCCCCCCCCCCCCCCCCCCCCCCCCCCCCCCCCCCCCCCCCCCCCCCCCCCCCCCCCCCCCCCCCCCCCCCCCCCCCCCCCCCCCCCCCCCCCCCCCCCCCCCCCCCCCCCCCCCCCCCCCCCCCCCCCCCCCCCCCCCCCCCCCCCCCCCCCCCCCCCCCCCCCCCCCCCCCCCCCCCCCCCCCCCCCCCCCCCCCCCCCCCCCCCCCCCCCCCCCCCCCCCCCCCCCCCCCCCCCCCCCCCCCCCCCCCCCCCCCCCCCCCCCCCCCCCCCCCCCCCCCCCCCCCCCCCCCCCCCCCCCCCCCCCCCCCCCCCCCCCCCCCCCCCCCCCCCCCCCCCCCCCCCCCCCCCCCCCCCCCCCCCCCCCCCCCCCCCCCCCCCCCCCCCCCCCCCCCCCCCCCCCCCCCCCCCCCCCCCCCCCCCCCCCCCCCCCCCCCCCCCCCCCCCCCCCCCCCCCCCCCCCCCCCCCCCCCCCCCCCCCCCCCCCCCCCCCCCCCCCCCCCCACCCCCCCCCCCCCCCCCCCCCCCCCCCCCCCCCCCCCCCCCCCCCCCCCCCCCCCCCCCCCCCCCCCCCCCCCCCCCCCCCCCCCCCCCCCCCCCCCCCCCCCCCCCCCCCCCCCCCCCCCCCCCCCCCCCCCCCCCCCCCCCCCCCCCCCCCCCCCCCCCCCCCCCCCCCCCCCCCCCCCCCCCCCCCCCCCCCCCCCCCCCCCCCCCCCCCCCCCCCCCCCCCCCCCCCCCCCCCCCCCCCCCCCCCCCCCCCCCCCCCCCCCCCCCCCCCCCCCCCCCCCCCCCCCCCCCCCCCCCCCCCCCCCCCCCCCCCCCCCCCCCCCCCCCCCCCCCCCCCCCCCCCCCCCCCCCCCCCCCCCCCCCACCCCCCCCCCCCCCCCCCCCCCCCCCCCCCCCCCCCCCCCCCCCCCCCCCCCCCCCCCCCCCCCCCCCCCCCCCCCCCCCCCCCCCCCCCCCCCCCCCCCCCCCCCCCCCCCCCCCCCCCCCCCCCCCCCCCCCCCCCCCCCCCCCCCCCCCCCCCCCCCCCCCCCCCCCCCCCCCCCCCCCCCCCCCCCCCCCCCCCCCCCCCCCCCCCCCCCCCCCCCCCCCCCCCCCCCCCCCCCCCCCCCCCCCCCCCCCCCCCCCCCCCCCCCCCCCCCCCCCCCCCCCCCCCCCCCCCCCCCCCCCCCCCCCCCCCCCCCCCCCCCCCCCCCCCCCCCCCCCCCCCCCCCCCCCCCCCCCCCCCCCCCCCCCCCCCCCCCCCCCCCCCCCCCCCCCCCCCCCCCCCCCCCCCCCCCCCCCCCCCCCCCCCCCCCCCCCCCCCCCCCCCCCCCCCCCCCCCCCCCCCCCCCCCCCCCCCCCCCCCCCCCCCCCCCCCCCCCCCCCCCCCCCCCCCCCCCCCCCCCCCCCCCCCCCCCCCCCCCCCCCCCCCCCCCCCCCCCCCCCCCCCCCCCCCCCCCCCCCCCCCCCCCCCCCCCCCCCCCCCCCCCCCCCCCCCCCCCCCCCCCCCCCCCCCCCCCCCCCCCCCCCCCCCCCCCCCCCCCCCCCCCCCCCCCCCCCCCCCCCCCCCCCCCCCCCCCCCCCCCCCCCCCCCCCCCCCCCCCCCCCCCCCCCCCCCCCCCCCCCCCCCCCCCCCCCCCCCCCCCCCCCCCCCCCCCCCCCCCCCCCCCCCCCCCCCCCCCCCCCCCCCCCCCCCCCCCCCCCCCCCCCCCCCCCCCCCCCCCCCCCCCCCCCCCCCCCCCCCCCCCCCCCCCCCCCCCCCCCCCCCCCCCCCCCCCCCCCCCCCCCCCCCCCCCCCCCCCCCCCCCCCCCCCCCCCCCCCCCCCCCCCCCCCCCCCCCCCCCCCCCCCCCCCCCCCCCCCCCCCCCCCCCCCCCCCCCCCCCCCCCCCCCCCCCCCCCCCCCCCCCCCCCCCCCCCCCCCCCCCCCCCCCCCCCCCCCCCCCCCCCCCCCCCCCCCCCCCCCCCCCCCCCCCCCCCCCCCCCCCCCCCCCCCCCCCCCCCCCCCCCCCCCCCCCCCCCCCCCCCCCCCCCCCCCCCCCCCCCCCCCCCCCCCCCCCCCCCCCCCCCCCCCCCCCCCCCCCCCCCCCCCCCCCCCCCCCCCCCCCCCCCCCCCCCCCCCCCCCCCCCCCCCCCCCCCCCCCCCCCCCCCCCCCCCCCCCCCCCCCCCCCCCCCCCCCCCCCCCCCCCCCCCCCCCCCCCCCCCCCCCCCCCCCCCCCCCCCCCCCCCCCCCCCCCCCCCCCCCCCCCCCCCCCCCCCCCCCCCCCCCCCCCCCCCCCCCCCCCCCCCCCCCCCCCCCCCCCCCCCCCCCCCCCCCCCCCCCCCCCCCCCCCCCCCCCCCCCCCCCCCCCCCCCCCCCCCCCCCCCCCCCCCCCCCCCCCCCCCCCCCCCCCCCCCCCCCCCCCCCCCCCCCCCCCCCCCCCCCCCCCCCCCCCCCCCCCCCCCCCCCCCCCCCCCCCCCCCCCCCCCCCCCCCCCCCCCCCCCCCCCCCCCCCCCCCCCCCCCCCCCCCCCCCCCCCCCCCCCCCCCCCCCCCCCCCCCCCCCCCCCCCCCCCCCCCCCCCCCCCCCCCCCCCCCCCCCCCCCCCCCCCCCCCCCCCCCCCCCCCCCCCCCCCCCCCCCCCCCCCCCCCCCCCCCCCCCCCCCCCCCCCCCCCCCCCCCCCCCCCCCCCCCCCCCCCCCCCCCCCCCCCCCCCCCCCCCCCCCCCCCCCCCCCCCCCCCCCCCCCCCCCCCCCCCCCCCCCCCCCCCCCCCCCCCCCCCCCCCCCCCCCCCCCCCCCCCCCCCCCCCCCCCCCCCCCCCCCCCCCCCCCCCCCCCCCCCCCCCCCCCCCCCCCCCCCCCCCCCCCCCCCCCCCCCCCCCCCCCCCCCCCCCCCCCCCCCCCCCCCCCCCCCCCCCCCCCCCCCCCCCCCCCCCCCCCCCCCCCCCCCCCCCCCCCCCCCCCCCCCCCCCCCCCCCCCCCCCCCCCCCCCCCCCCCCCCCCCCCCCCCCCCCCCCCCCCCCCCCCCCCCCCCCCCCCCCCCCCCCCCCCCCCCCCCCCCCCCCCCCCCCCCCCCCCCCCCCCCCCCCCCCCCCCCCCCCCCCCCCCCCCCCCCCCCCCCCCCCCCCCCCCCCCCCCCCCCCCCCCCCCCCCCCCCCCCCCCCCCCCCCCCCCCCCCCCCCCCCCCCCCCCCCCCCCCCCCCCCCCCCCCCCCCCCCCCCCCCCCCCCCCCCCCCCCCCCCCCCCCCCCCCCCCCCCCCCCCCCCCCCCCCCCCCCCCCCCCCCCCCCCCCCCCCCCCCCCCCCCCCCCCCCCCCCCCCCCCCCCCCCCCCCCCCCCCCCCCCCCCCCCCCCCCCCCCCCCCCCCCCCCCCCCCCCCCCCCCCCCCCCCCCCCCCCCCCCCCCCCCCCCCCCCCCCCCCCCCCCCCCCCCCCCCCCCCCCCCCCCCCCCCCCCCCCCCCCCCCCCCCCCCCCCCCCCCCCCCCCCCCCCCCCCCCCCCCCCCCCCCCCCCCCCCCCCCCCCCCCCCCCCCCCCCCCCCCCCCCCCCCCCCCCCCCCCCCCCCCCCCCCCCCCCCCCCCCCCCCCCCCCCCCCCCCCCCCCCCCCCCCCCCCCCCCCCCCCCCCCCCCCCCCCCCCCCCCCCCCCCCCCCCCCCCCCCCCCCCCCCCCCCCCCCCCCCCCCCCCCCCCCCCCCCCCCCCCCCCCCCCCCCCCCCCCCCCCCCCCCCCCCCCCCCCCCCCCCCCCCCCCCCCCCCCCCCCCCCCCCCCCCCCCCCCCCCCCCCCCCCCCCCCCCCCCCCCCCCCCCCCCCCCCCCCCCCCCCCCCCCCCCCCCCCCCCCCCCCCCCCCCCCCCCCCCCCCCCCCCCCCCCCCCCCCCCCCCCCCCCCCCCCCCCCCCCCCCCCCCCCCCCCCCCCCCCCCCCCCCCCCCCCCCCCCCCCCCCCCCCCCCCCCCCCCCCCCCCCCCCCCCCCCCCCCCCCCCCCCCCCCCCCCCCCCCCCCCCCCCCCCCCCCCCCCCCCCCCCCCCCCCCCCCCCCCCCCCCCCCCCCCCCCCCCCCCCCCCCCCCCCCCCCCCCCCCCCCCCCCCCCCCCCCCCCCCCCCCCCCCCCCCCCCCCCCCCCCCCCCCCCCCCCCCCCCCCCCCCCCCCCCCCCCCCCCCCCCCCCCCCCCCCCCCCCCCCCCCCCCCCCCCCCCCCCCCCCCCCCCCCCCCCCCCCCCCCCCCCCCCCCCCCCCCCCCCCCCCCCCCCCCCCCCCCCCCCCCCCCCCCCCCCCCCCCCCCCCCCCCCCCCCCCCCCCCCCCCCCCCCCCCCCCCCCCCCCCCCCCCCCCCCCCCCCCCCCCCCCCCCCCCCCCCCCCCCCCCCCCCCCCCCCCCCCCCCCCCCCCCCCCCCCCCCCCCCCCCCCCCCCCCCCCCCCCCCCCCCCCCCCCCCCCCCCCCCCCCCCCCCCCCCCCCCCCCCCCCCCCCCCCCCCCCCCCCCCCCCCCCCCCCCCCCCCCCCCCCCCCCCCCCCCCCCCCCCCCCCCCCCCCCCCCCCCCCCCCCCCCCCCCCCCCCCCCCCCCCCCCCCCCCCCCCCCCCCCCCCCCCCCCCCCCCCCCCCCCCCCCCCCCCCCCCCCCCCCCCCCCCCCCCCCCCCCCCCCCCCCCCCCCCCCCCCCCCCCCCCCCCCCCCCCCCCCCCCCCCCCCCCCCCCCCCCCCCCCCCCCCCCCCCCCCCCCCCCCCCCCCCCCCCCCCCCCCCCCCCCCCCCCCCCCCCCCCCCCCCCCCCCACCCCCCCCCCCCCCCCCCCCCCCCCCCCCCCCCCCCCCCCCCCCCCCCCCCCCCCCCCCCCCCCCCCCCCCCCCCCCCCCCCCCCCCCCCCCCCCCCCCCCCCCCCCCCCCCCCCCCCCCCCCCCCCCCCCCCCCCCCCCCCCCCCCCCCCCCCCCCCCCCCCCCCCCCCCCCCCCCCCCCCCCCCCCCCCCCCCCCCCCCCCCCCCCCCCCCCCCCCCCCCCCCCCCCCCCCCCCCCCCCCCCCCCCCCCCCCCCCCCCCCCCCCCCCCCCCCCCCCCCCCCCCCCCCCCCCCCCCCCCCCCCCCCCCCCCCCCCCCCCCCCCCCCCCCCCCCCCCCCCCCCCCCCCCCCCCCCCCCCCCCCCCCCCCCCCCCCCCCCCCCCCCCCCCCCCCCCCCCCCCCCCCCCCCCCCCCCCCCCCCCCCCCCCCCCCCCCCCCCCCCCCCCCCCCCCCCCCCCCCCCCCCCCCCCCCCCCCCCCCCCCCCCCCCCCCCCCCCCCCCCCCCCCCCCCCCCCCCCCCCCCCCCCCCCCCCCCCCCCCCCCCCCCCCCCCCCCCCCCCCCCCCCCCCCCCCCCCCCCCCCCCCCCCCCCCCCCCCCCCCCCCCCCCCCCCCCCCCCCCCCCCCCCCCCCCCCCCCCCCCCCCCCCCCCCCCCCCCCCCCCCCCCCCCCCCCCCCCCCCCCCCCCCCCCCCCCCCCCCCCCCCCCCCCCCCCCCCCCCCCCCCCCCCCCCCCCCCCCCCCCCCCCCCCCCCCCCCCCCCCCCCCCCCCCCCCCCCCCCCCCCCCCCCCCCCCCCCCCCCCCCCCCCCCCCCCCCCCCCCCCCCCCCCCCCCCCCCCCCCCCCCCCCCCCCCCCCCCCCCCCCCCCCCCCCCCCCCCCCCCCCCCCCCCCCCCCCCCCCCCCCCCCCCCCCCCCCCCCCCCCCCCCCCCCCCCCCCCCCCCCCCCCCCCCCCCCCCCCCCCCCCCCCCCCCCCCCCCCCCCCCCCCCCCCCCCCCCCCCCCCCCCCCCCCCCCCCCCCCCCCCCCCCCCCCCCCCCCCCCCCCCCCCCCCCCCCCCCCCCCCCCCCCCCCCCCCCCCCCCCCCCCCCCCCCCCCCCCCCCCCCCCCCCCCCCCCCCCCCCCCCCCCCCCCCCCCCCCCCCCCCCCCCCCCCCCCCCCCCCCCCCCCCCCCCCCCCCCCCCCCCCCCCCCCCCCCCCCCCCCCCCCCCCCCCCCCCCCCCCCCCCCCCCCCCCCCCCCCCCCCCCCCCCCCCCCCCCCCCCCCCCCCCCCCCCCCCCCCCCCCCCCCCCCCCCCCCCCCCCCCCCCCCCCCCCCCCCCCCCCCCCCCCCCCCCCCCCCCCCCCCCCCCCCCCCCCCCCCCCCCCCCCCCCCCCCCCCCCCCCCCCCCCCCCCCCCCCCCCCCCCCCCCCCCCCCCCCCCCCCCCCCCCCCCCCCCCCCCCCCCCCCCCCCCCCCCCCCCCCCCCCCCCCCCCCCCCCCCCCCCCCCCCCCCCCCCCCCCCCCCCCCCCCCCCCCCCCCCCCCCCCCCCCCCCCCCCCCCCCCCCCCCCCCCCCCCCCCCCCCCCCCCCCCCCCCCCCCCCCCCCCCCCCCCCCCCCCCCCCCCCCCCCCCCCCCCCCCCCCCCCCCCCCCCCCCCCCCCCCCCCCCCCCCCCCCCCCCCCCCCCCCCCCCCCCCCCCCCCCCCCCCCCCCCCCCCCCCCCCCCCCCCCCCCCCCCCCCCCCCCCCCCCCCCCCCCCCCCCCCCCCCCCCCCCCCCCCCCCCCCCCCCCCCCCCCCCCCCCCCCCCCCCCCCCCCCCCCCCCCCCCCCCCCCCCCCCCCCCCCCCCCCCCCCCCCCCCCCCCCCCCCCCCCCCCCCCCCCCCCCCCCCCCCCCCCCCCCCCCCCCCCCCCCCCCCCCCCCCCCCCCCCCCCCCCCCCCCCCCCCCCCCCCCCCCCCCCCCCCCCCCCCCCCCCCCCCCCCCCCCCCCCCCCCCCCCCCCCCCCCCCCCCCCCCCCCCCCCCCCCCCCCCCCCCCCCCCCCCCCCCCCCCCCCCCCCCCCCCCCCCCCCCCCCCCCCCCCCCCCCCCCCCCCCCCCCCCCCCCCCCCCCCCCCCCCCCCCCCCCCCCCCCCCCCCCCCCCCCCCCCCCCCCCCCCCCCCCCCCCCCCCCCCCCCCCCCCCCCCCCCCCCCCCCCCCCCCCCCCCCCCCCCCCCCCCCCCCCCCCCCCCCCCCCCCCCCCCCCCCCCCCCCCCCCCCCCCCCCCCCCCCCCCCCCCCCCCCCCCCCCCCCCCCCCCCCCCCCCCCCCCCCCCCCCCCCCCCCCCCCCCCCCCCCCCCCCCCCCCCCCCCCCCCCCCCCCCCCCCCCCCCCCCCCCCCCCCCCCCCCCCCCCCCCCCCCCCCCCCCCCCCCCCCCCCCCCCCCCCCCCCCCCCCCCCCCCCCCCCCCCCCCCCCCCCCCCCCCCCCCCCCCCCCCCCCCCCCCCCCCCCCCCCCCCCCCCCCCCCCCCCCCCCCCCCCCCCCCCCCCCCCCCCCCCCCCCCCCCCCCCCCCCCCCCCCCCCCCCCCCCCCCCCCCCCCCCCCCCCCCCCCCCCCCCCCCCCCCCCCCCCCCCCCCCCCCCCCCCCCCCCCCCCCCCCCCCCCCCCCCCCCCCCCCCCCCCCCCCCCCCCCCCCCCCCCCCCCCCCCCCCCCCCCCCCCCCCCCCCCCCCCCCCCCCCCCCCCCCCCCCCCCCCCCCCCCCCCCCCCCCCCCCCCCCCCCCCCCCCCCCCCCCCCCCCCCCCCCCCCCCCCCCCCCCCCCCCCCCCCCCCCCCCCCCCCCCCCCCCCCCCCCCCCCCCCCCCCCCCCCCCCCCCCCCCCCCCCCCCCCCCCCCCCCCCCCCCCCCCCCCCCCCCCCCCCCCCCCCCCCCCCCCCCCCCCCCCCCCCCCCCCCCCCCCCCCCCCCCCCCCCCCCCCCCCCCCCCCCCCCCCCCCCCCCCCCCCCCCCCCCCCCCCCCCCCCCCCCCCCCCCCCCCCCCCCCCCCCCCCCCCCCCCCCCCCCCCCCCCCCCCCCCCCCCCCCCCCCCCCCCCCCCCCCCCCCCCCCCCCCCCCCCCCCCCCCCCCCCCCCCCCCCCCCCCCCCCCCCCCCCCCCCCCCCCCCCCCCCCCCCCCCCCCCCCCCCCCCCCCCCCCCCCCCCCCCCCCCCCCCCCCCCCCCCCCCCCCCCCCCCCCCCCCCCCCCCCCCCCCCCCCCCCCCCCCCCCCCCCCCCCCCCCCCCCCCCCCCCCCCCCCCCCCCCCCCCCCCCCCCCCCCCCCCCCCCCCCCCCCCCCCCCCCCCCCCCCCCCCCCCCCCCCCCCCCCCCCCCCCCCCCCCCCCCCCCCCCCCCCCCCCCCCCCCCCCCCCCCCCCCCCCCCCCCCCCCCCCCCCCCCCCCCCCCCCCCCCCCCCCCCCCCCCCCCCCCCCCCCCCCCCCCCCCCCCCCCCCCCCCCCCCCCCCCCCCCCCCCCCCCCCCCCCCCCCCCCCCCCCCCCCCCCCCCCCCCCCCCCCCCCCCCCCCCCCCCCCCCCCCCCCCCCCCCCCCCCCCCCCCCCCCCCCCCCCCCCCCCCCCCCCCCCCCCCCCCCCCCCCCCCCCCCCCCCCCCCCCCCCCCCCCCCCCCCCCCCCCCCCCCCCCCCCCCCCCCCCCCCCCCCCCCCCCCCCCCCCCCCCCCCCCCCCCCCCCCCCCCCCCCCCCCCCCCCCCCCCCCCCCCCCCCCCCCCCCCCCCCCCCCCCCCCCCCCCCCCCCCCCCCCCCCCCCCCCCCCCCCCCCCCCCCCCCCCCCCCCCCCCCCCCCCCCCCCCCCCCCCCCCCCCCCCCCCCCCCCCCCCCCCCCCCCCCCCCCCCCCCCCCCCCCCCCCCCCCCCCCCCCCCCCCCCCCCCCCCCCCCCCCCCCCCCCCCCCCCCCCCCCCCCCCCCCCCCCCCCCCCCCCCCCCCCCCCCCCCCCCCCCCCCCCCCCCCCCCCCCCCCCCCCCCCCCCCCCCCCCCCCCCCCCCCCCCCCCCCCCCCCCCCCCCCCCCCCCCCCCCCCCCCCCCCCCCCCCCCCCCCCCCCCCCCCCCCCCCCCCCCCCCCCCCCCCCCCCCCCCCCCCCCCCCCCCCCCCCCCCCCCCCCCCCCCCCCCCCCCCCCCCCCCCCCCCCCCCCCCCCCCCCCCCCCCCCCCCCCCCCCCCCCCCCCCCCCCCCCCCCCCCCCCCCCCCCCCCCCCCCCCCCCCCCCCCCCCCCCCCCCCCCCCCCCCCCCCCCCCCCCCCCCCCCCCCCCCCCCCCCCCCCCCCCCCCCCCCCCCCCCCCCCCCCCCCCCCCCCCCCCCCCCCCCCCCCCCCCCCCCCCCCCCCCCCCCCCCCCCCCCCCCCCCCCCCCCCCCCCCCCCCCCCCCCCCCCCCCCCCCCCCCCCCCCCCCCCCCCCCCCCCCCCCCCCCCCCCCCCCCCCCCCCCCCCCCCCCCCCCCCCCCCCCCCCCCCCCCCCCCCCCCCCCCCCCCCCCCCCCCCCCCCCCCCCCCCCCCCCCCCCCCCCCCCCCCCCCCCCCCCCCCCCCCCCCCCCCCCCCCCCCCCCCCCCCCCCCCCCCCCCCCCCCCCCCCCCCCCCCCCCCCCCCCCCCCCCCCCCCCCCCCCCCCCCCCCCCCCCCCCCCCCCCCCCCCCCCCCCCCCCCCCCCCCCCCCCCCCCCCCCCCCCCCCCCCCCCCCCCCCCCCCCCCCCCCCCCCCCCCCCCCCCCCCCCCCCCCCCCCCCCCCCCCCCCCCCCCCCCCCCCCCCCCCCCCCCCCCCCCCCCCCCCCCCCCCCCCCCCCCCCCCCCCCCCCCCCCCCCCCCCCCCCCCCCCCCCCCCCCCCCCCCCCCCCCCCCCCCCCCCCCCCCCCCCCCCCCCCCCCCCCCCCCCCCCCCCCCCCCCCCCCCCCCCCCCCCCCCCCCCCCCCCCCCCCCCCCCCCCCCCCCCCCCCCCCCCCCCCCCCCCCCCCCCCCCCCCCCCCCCCCCCCCCCCCCCCCCCCCCCCCCCCCCCCCCCCCCCCCCCCCCCCCCCCCCCCCCCCCCCCCCCCCCCCCCCCCCCCCCCCCCCCCCCCCCCCCCCCCCCCCCCCCCCCCCCCCCCCCCCCCCCCCCCCCCCCCCCCCCCCCCCCCCCCCCCCCCCCCCCCCCCCCCCCCCCCCCCCCCCCCCCCCCCCCCCCCCCCCCCCCCCCCCCCCCCCCCCCCCCCCCCCCCCCCCCCCCCCCCCCCCCCCCCCCCCCCCCCCCCCCCCCCCCCCCCCCCCCCCCCCCCCCCCCCCCCCCCCCCCCCCCCCCCCCCCCCCCCCCCCCCCCCCCCCCCCCCCCCCCCCCCCCCCCCCCCCCCCCCCCCCCCCCCCCCCCCCCCCCCCCCCCCCCCCCCCCCCCCCCCCCCCCCCCCCCCCCCCCCCCCCCCCCCCCCCCCCCCCCCCCCCCCCCCCCCCCCCCCCCCCCCCCCCCCCCCCCCCCCCCCCCCCCCCCCCCCCCCCCCCCCCCCCCCCCCCCCCCCCCCCCCCCCCCCCCCCCCCCCCCCCCCCCCCCCCCCCCCCCCCCCCCCCCCCCCCCCCCCCCCCCCCCCCCCCCCCCCCCCCCCCCCCCCCCCCCCCCCCCCCCCCCCCCCCCCCCCCCCCCCCCCCCCCCCCCCCCCCCCCCCCCCCCCCCCCCCCCCCCCCCCCCCCCCCCCCCCCCCCCCCCCCCCCCCCCCCCCCCCCCCCCCCCCCCCCCCCCCCCCCCCCCCCCCCCCCCCCCCCCCCCCCCCCCCCCCCCCCCCCCCCCCCCCCCCCCCCCCCCCCCCCCCCCCCCCCCCCCCCCCCCCCCCCCCCCCCCCCCCCCCCCCCCCCCCCCCCCCCCCCCCCCCCCCCCCCCCCCCCCCCCCCCCCCCCCCCCCCCCCCCCCCCCCCCCCCCCCCCCCCCCCCCCCCCCCCCCCCCCCCCCCCCCCCCCCCCCCCCCCCCCCCCCCCCCCCCCCCCCCCCCCCCCCCCCCCCCCCCCCCCCCCCCCCCCCCCCCCCCCCCCCCCCCCCCCCCCCCCCCCCCCCCCCCCCCCCCCCCCCCCCCCCCCCCCCCCCCCCCCCCCCCCCCCCCCCCCCCCCCCCCCCCCCCCCCCCCCCCCCCCCCCCCCCCCCCCCCCCCCCCCCCCCCCCCCCCCCCCCCCCCCCCCCCCCCCCCCCCCCCCCCCCCCCCCCCCCCCCCCCCCCCCCCCCCCCCCCCCCCCCCCCCCCCCCCCCCCCCCCCCCCCCCCCCCCCCCCCCCCCCCCCCCCCCCCCCCCCCCCCCCCCCCCCCCCCCCCCCCCCCCCCCCCCCCCCCCCCCCCCCCCCCCCCCCCCCCCCCCCCCCCCCCCCCCCCCCCCCCCCCCCCCCCCCCCCCCCCCCCCCCCCCCCCCCCCCCCCCCCCCCCCCCCCCCCCCCCCCCCCCCCCCCCCCCCCCCCCCCCCCCCCCCCCCCCCCCCCCCCCCCCCCCCCCCCCCCCCCCCCCCCCCCCCCCCCCCCCCCCCCCCCCCCCCCCCCCCCCCCCCCCCCCCCCCCCCCCCCCCCCCCCCCCCCCCCCCCCCCCCCCCCCCCCCCCCCCCCCCCCCCCCCCCCCCCCCCCCCCCCCCCCCCCCCCCCCCCCCCCCCCCCCCCCCCCCCCCCCCCCCCCCCCCCCCCCCCCCCCCCCCCCCCCCCCCCCCCCCCCCCCCCCCCCCCCCCCCCCCCCCCCCCCCCCCCCCCCCCCCCCCCCCCCCCCCCCCCCCCCCCCCCCCCCCCCCCCCCCCCCCCCCCCCCCCCCCCCCCCCCCCCCCCCCCCCCCCCCCCCCCCCCCCCCCCCCCCCCCCCCCCCCCCCCCCCCCCCCCCCCCCCCCCCCCCCCCCCCCCCCCCCCCCCCCCCCCCCCCCCCCCCCCCCCCCCCCCCCCCCCCCCCCCCCCCCCCCCCCCCCCCCCCCCCCCCCCCCCCCCCCCCCCCCCCCCCCCCCCCCCCCCCCCCCCCCCCCCCCCCCCCCCCCCCCCCCCCCCCCCCCCCCCCCCCCCCCCCCCCCCCCCCCCCCCCCCCCCCCCCCCCCCCCCCCCCCCCCCCCCCCCCCCCCCCCCCCCCCCCCCCCCCCCCCCCCCCCCCCCCCCCCCCCCCCCCCCCCCCCCCCCCCCCCCCCCCCCCCCCCCCCCCCCCCCCCCCCCCCCCCCCCCCCCCCCCCCCCCCCCCCCCCCCCCCCCCCCCCCCCCCCCCCCCCCCCCCCCCCCCCCCCCCCCCCCCCCCCCCCCCCCCCCCCCCCCCCCCCCCCCCCCCCCCCCCCCCCCCCCCCCCCCCCCCCCCCCCCCCCCCCCCCCCCCCCCCCCCCCCCCCCCCCCCCCCCCCCCCCCCCCCCCCCCCCCCCCCCCCCCCCCCCCCCCCCCCCCCCCCCCCCCCCCCCCCCCCCCCCCCCCCCCCCCCCCCCCCCCCCCCCCCCCCCCCCCCCCCCCCCCCCCCCCCCCCCCCCCCCCCCCCCCCCCCCCCCCCCCCCCCCCCCCCCCCCCCCCCCCCCCCCCCCCCCCCCCCCCCCCCCCCCCCCCCCCCCCCCCCCCCCCCCCCCCCCCCCCCCCCCCCCCCCCCCCCCCCCCCCCCCCCCCCCCCCCCCCCCCCCCCCCCCCCCCCCCCCCCCCCCCCCCCCCCCCCCCCCCCCCCCCCCCCCCCCCCCCCCCCCCCCCCCCCCCCCCCCCCCCCCCCCCCCCCCCCCCCCCCCCCCCCCCCCCCCCCCCCCCCCCCCCCCCCCCCCCCCCCCCCCCCCCCCCCCCCCCCCCCCCCCCCCCCCCCCCCCCCCCCCCCCCCCCCCCCCCCCCCCCCCCCCCCCCCCCCCCCCCCCCCCCCCCCCCCCCCCCCCCCCCCCCCCCCCCCCCCCCCCCCCCCCCCCCCCCCCCCCCCCCCCCCCCCCCCCCCCCCCCCCCCCCCCCCCCCCCCCCCCCCCCCCCCCCCCCCCCCCCCCCCCCCCCCCCCCCCCCCCCCCCCCCCCCCCCCCCCCCCCCCCCCCCCCCCCCCCCCCCCCCCCCCCCCCCCCCCCCCCCCCCCCCCCCCCCCCCCCCCCCCCCCCCCCCCCCCCCCCCCCCCCCCCCCCCCCCCCCCCCCCCCCCCCCCCCCCCCCCCCCCCCCCCCCCCCCCCCCCCCCCCCCCCCCCCCCCCCCCCCCCCCCCCCCCCCCCCCCCCCCCCCCCCCCCCCCCCCCCCCCCCCCCCCCCCCCCCCCCCCCCCCCCCCCCCCCCCCCCCCCCCCCCCCCCCCCCCCCCCCCCCCCCCCCCCCCCCCCCCCCCCCCCCCCCCCCCCCCCCCCCCCCCCCCCCCCCCCCCCCCCCCCCCCCCCCCCCCCCCCCCCCCCCCCCCCCCCCCCCCCCCCCCCCCCCCCCCCCCCCCCCCCCCCCCCCCCCCCCCCCCCCCCCCCCCCCCCCCCCCCCCCCCCCCCCCCCCCCCCCCCCCCCCCCCCCCCCCCCCCCCCCCCCCCCCCCCCCCCCCCCCCCCCCCCCCCCCCCCCCCCCCCCCCCCCCCCCCCCCCCCCCCCCCCCCCCCCCCCCCCCCCCCCCCCCCCCCCCCCCCCCCCCCCCCCCCCCCCCCCCCCCCCCCCCCCCCCCCCCCCCCCCCCCCCCCCCCCCCCCCCCCCCCCCCCCCCCCCCCCCCCCCCCCCCCCCCCCCCCCCCCCCCCCCCCCCCCCCCCCCCCCCCCCCCCCCCCCCCCCCCCCCCCCCCCCCCCCCCCCCCCCCCCCCCCCCCCCCCCCCCCCCCCCCCCCCCCCCCCCCCCCCCCCCCCCCCCCCCCCCCCCCCCCCCCCCCCCCCCCCCCCCCCCCCCCCCCCCCCCCCCCCCCCCCCCCCCCCCCCCCCCCCCCCCCCCCCCCCCCCCCCCCCCCCCCCCCCCCCCCCCCCCCCCCCCCCCCCCCCCCCCCCCCCCCCCCCCCCCCCCCCCCCCCCCCCCCCCCCCCCCCCCCCCCCCCCCCCCCCCCCCCCCCCCCCCCCCCCCCCCCCCCCCCCCCCCCCCCCCCCCCCCCCCCCCCCCCCCCCCCCCCCCCCCCCCCCCCCCCCCCCCCCCCCCCCCCCCCCCCCCCCCCCCCCCCCCCCCCCCCCCCCCCCCCCCCCCCCCCCCCCCCCCCCCCCCCCCCCCCCCCCCCCCCCCCCCCCCCCCCCCCCCCCCCCCCCCCCCCCCCCCCCCCCCCCCCCCCCCCCCCCCCCCCCCCCCCCCCCCCCCCCCCCCCCCCCCCCCCCCCCCCCCCCCCCCCCCCCCCCCCCCCCCCCCCCCCCCCCCCCCCCCCCCCCCCCCCCCCCCCCCCCCCCCCCCCCCCCCCCCCCCCCCCCCCCCCCCCCCCCCCCCCCCCCCCCCCCCCCCCCCCCCCCCCCCCCCCCCCCCCCCCCCCCCCCCCCCCCCCCCCCCCCCCCCCCCCCCCCCCCCCCCCCCCCCCCCCCCCCCCCCCCCCCCCCCCCCCCCCCCCCCCCCCCCCCCCCCCCCCCCCCCCCCCCCCCCCCCCCCCCCCCCCCCCCCCCCCCCCCCCCCCCCCCCCCCCCCCCCCCCCCCCCCCCCCCCCCCCCCCCCCCCCCCCCCCCCCCCCCCCCCCCCCCCCCCCCCCCCCCCCCCCCCCCCCCCCCCCCCCCCCCCCCCCCCCCCCCCCCCCCCCCCCCCCCCCCCCCCCCCCCCCCCCCCCCCCCCCCCCCCCCCCCCCCCCCCCCCCCCCCCCCCCCCCCCCCCCCCCCCCCCCCCCCCCCCCCCCCCCCCCCCCCCCCCCCCCCCCCCCCCCCCCCCCCCCCCCCCCCCCCCCCCCCCCCCCCCCCCCCCCCCCCCCCCCCCCCCCCCCCCCCCCCCCCCCCCCCCCCCCCCCCCCCCCCCCCCCCCCCCCCCCCCCCCCCCCCCCCCCCCCCCCCCCCCCCCCCCCCCCCCCCCCCCCCCCCCCCCCCCCCCCCCCCCCCCCCCCCCCCCCCCCCCCCCCCCCCCCCCCCCCCCCCCCCCCCCCCCCCCCCCCCCCCCCCCCCCCCCCCCCCCCCCCCCCCCCCCCCCCCCCCCCCCCCCCCCCCCCCCCCCCCCCCCCCCCCCCCCCCCCCCCCCCCCCCCCCCCCCCCCCCCCCCCCCCCCCCCCCCCCCCCCCCCCCCCCCCCCCCCCCCCCCCCCCCCCCCCCCCCCCCCCCCCCCCCCCCCCCCCCCCCCCCCCCCCCCCCCCCCCCCCCCCCCCCCCCCCCCCCCCCCCCCCCCCCCCCCCCCCCCCCCCCCCCCCCCCCCCCCCCCCCCCCCCCCCCCCCCCCCCCCCCCCCCCCCCCCCCCCCCCCCCCCCCCCCCCCCCCCCCCCCCCCCCCCCCCCCCCCCCCCCCCCCCCCCCCCCCCCCCCCCCCCCCCCCCCCCCCCCCCCCCCCCCCCCCCCCCCCCCCCCCCCCCCCCCCCCCCCCCCCCCCCCCCCCCCCCCCCCCCCCCCCCCCCCCCCCCCCCCCCCCCCCCCCCCCCCCCCCCCCCCCCCCCCCCCCCCCCCCCCCCCCCCCCCCCCCCCCCCCCCCCCCCCCCCCCCCCCCCCCCCCCCCCCCCCCCCCCCCCCCCCCCCCCCCCCCCCCCCCCCCCCCCCCCCCCCCCCCCCCCCCCCCCCCCCCCCCCCCCCCCCCCCCCCCCCCCCCCCCCCCCCCCCCCCCCCCCCCCCCCCCCCCCCCCCCCCCCCCCCCCCCCCCCCCCCCCCCCCCCCCCCCCCCCCCCCCCCCCCCCCCCCCCCCCCCCCCCCCCCCCCCCCCCCCCCCCCCCCCCCCCCCCCCCCCCCCCCCCCCCCCCCCCCCCCCCCCCCCCCCCCCCCCCCCCCCCCCCCCCCCCCCCCCCCCCCCCCCCCCCCCCCCCCCCCCCCCCCCCCCCCCCCCCCCCCCCCCCCCCCCCCCCCCCCCCCCCCCCCCCCCCCCCCCCCCCCCCCCCCCCCCCCCCCCCCCCCCCCCCCCCCCCCCCCCCCCCCCCCCCCCCCCCCCCCCCCCCCCCCCCCCCCCCCCCCCCCCCCCCCCCCCCCCCCCCCCCCCCCCCCCCCCCCCCCCCCCCCCCCCCCCCCCCCCCCCCCCCCCCCCCCCCCCCCCCCCCCCCCCCCCCCCCCCCCCCCCCCCCCCCCCCCCCCCCCCCCCCCCCCCCCCCCCCCCCCCCCCCCCCCCCCCCCCCCCCCCCCCCCCCCCCCCCCCCCCCCCCCCCCCCCCCCCCCCCCCCCCCCCCCCCCCCCCCCCCCCCCCCCCCCCCCCCCCCCCCCCCCCCCCCCCCCCCCCCCCCCCCCCCCCCCCCCCCCCCCCCCCCCCCCCCCCCCCCCCCCCCCCCCCCCCCCCCCCCCCCCCCCCCCCCCCCCCCCCCCCCCCCCCCCCCCCCCCCCCCCCCCCCCCCCCCCCCCCCCCCCCCCCCCCCCCCCCCCCCCCCCCCCCCCCCCCCCCCCCCCCCCCCCCCCCCCCCCCCCCCCCCCCCCCCCCCCCCCCCCCCCCCCCCCCCCCCCCCCCCCCCCCCCCCCCCCCCCCCCCCCCCCCCCCCCCCCCCCCCCCCCCCCCCCCCCCCCCCCCCCCCCCCCCCCCCCCCCCCCCCCCCCCCCCCCCCCCCCCCCCCCCCCCCCCCCCCCCCCCCCCCCCCCCCCCCCCCCCCCCCCCCCCCCCCCCCCCCCCCCCCCCCCCCCCCCCCCCCCCCCCCCCCCCCCCCCCCCCCCCCCCCCCCCCCCCCCCCCCCCCCCCCCCCCCCCCCCCCCCCCCCCCCCCCCCCCCCCCCCCCCCCCCCCCCCCCCCCCCCCCCCCCCCCCCCCCCCCCCCCCCCCCCCCCCCCCCCCCCCCCCCCCCCCCCCCCCCCCCCCCCCCCCCCCCCCCCCCCCCCCCCCCCCCCCCCCCCCCCCCCCCCCCCCCCCCCCCCCCCCCCCCCCCCCCCCCCCCCCCCCCCCCCCCCCCCCCCCCCCCCCCCCCCCCCCCCCCCCCCCCCCCCCCCCCCCCCCCCCCCCCCCCCCCCCCCCCCCCCCCCCCCCCCCCCCCCCCCCCCCCCCCCCCCCCCCCCCCCCCCCCCCCCCCCCCCCCCCCCCCCCCCCCCCCCCCCCCCCCCCCCCCCCCCCCCCCCCCCCCCCCCCCCCCCCCCCCCCCCCCCCCCCCCCCCCCCCCCCCCCCCCCCCCCCCCCCCCCCCCCCCCCCCCCCCCCCCCCCCCCCCCCCCCCCCCCCCCCCCCCCCCCCCCCCCCCCCCCCCCCCCCCCCCCCCCCCCCCCCCCCCCCCCCCCCCCCCCCCCCCCCCCCCCCCCCCCCCCCCCCCCCCCCCCCCCCCCCCCCCCCCCCCCCCCCCCCCCCCCCCCCCCCCCCCCCCCCCCCCCCCCCCCCCCCCCCCCCCCCCCCCCCCCCCCCCCCCCCCCCCCCCCCCCCCCCCCCCCCCCCCCCCCCCCCCCCCCCCCCCCCCCCCCCCCCCCCCCCCCCCCCCCCCCCCCCCCCCCCCCCCCCCCCCCCCCCCCCCCCCCCCCCCCCCCCCCCCCCCCCCCCCCCCCCCCCCCCCCCCCCCCCCCCCCCCCCCCCCCCCCCCCCCCCCCCCCCCCCCCCCCCCCCCCCCCCCCCCCCCCCCCCCCCCCCCCCCCCCCCCCCCCCCCCCCCCCCCCCCCCCCCCCCCCCCCCCCCCCCCCCCCCCCCCCCCCCCCCCCCCCCCCCCCCCCCCCCCCCCCCCCCCCCCCCCCCCCCCCCCCCCCCCCCCCCCCCCCCCCCCCCCCCCCCCCCCCCCCCCCCCCCCCCCCCCCCCCCCCCCCCCCCCCCCCCCCCCCCCCCCCCCCCCCCCCCCCCCCCCCCCCCCCCCCCCCCCCCCCCCCCCCCCCCCCCCCCCCCCCCCCCCCCCCCCCCCCCCCCCCCCCCCCCCCCCCCCCCCCCCCCCCCCCCCCCCCCCCCCCCCCCCCCCCCCCCCCCCCCCCCCCCCCCCCCCCCCCCCCCCCCCCCCCCCCCCCCCCCCCCCCCCCCCCCCCCCCCCCCCCCCCCCCCCCCCCCCCCCCCCCCCCCCCCCCCCCCCCCCCCCCCCCCCCCCCCCCCCCCCCCCCCCCCCCCCCCCCCCCCCCCCCCCCCCCCCCCCCCCCCCCCCCCCCCCCCCCCCCCCCCCCCCCCCCCCCCCCCCCCCCCCCCCCCCCCCCCCCCCCCCCCCCCCCCCCCCCCCCCCCCCCCCCCCCCCCCCCCCCCCCCCCCCCCCCCCCCCCCCCCCCCCCCCCCCCCCCCCCCCCCCCCCCCCCCCCCCCCCCCCCCCCCCCCCCCCCCCCCCCCCCCCCCCCCCCCCCCCCCCCCCCCCCCCCCCCCCCCCCCCCCCCCCCCCCCCCCCCCCCCCCCCCCCCCCCCCCCCCCCCCCCCCCCCCCCCCCCCCCCCCCCCCCCCCCCCCCCCCCCCCCCCCCCCCCCCCCCCCCCCCCCCCCCCCCCCCCCCCCCCCCCCCCCCCCCCCCCCCCCCCCCCCCCCCCCCCCCCCCCCCCCCCCCCCCCCCCCCCCCCCCCCCCCCCCCCCCCCCCCCCCCCCCCCCCCCCCCCCCCCCCCCCCCCCCCCCCCCCCCCCCCCCCCCCCCCCCCCCCCCCCCCCCCCCCCCCCCCCCCCCCCCCCCCCCCCCCCCCCCCCCCCCCCCCCCCCCCCCCCCCCCCCCCCCCCCCCCCCCCCCCCCCCCCCCCCCCCCCCCCCCCCCCCCCCCCCCCCCCCCCCCCCCCCCCCCCCCCCCCCCCCCCCCCCCCCCCCCCCCCCCCCCCCCCCCCCCCCCCCCCCCCCCCCCCCCCCCCCCCCCCCCCCCCCCCCCCCCCCCCCCCCCCCCCCCCCCCCCCCCCCCCCCCCCCCCCCCCCCCCCCCCCCCCCCCCCCCCCCCCCCCCCCCCCCCCCCCCCCCCCCCCCCCCCCCCCCCCCCCCCCCCCCCCCCCCCCCCCCCCCCCCCCCCCCCCCCCCCCCCCCCCCCCCCCCCCCCCCCCCCCCCCCCCCCCCCCCCCCCCCCCCCCCCCCCCCCCCCCCCCCCCCCCCCCCCCCCCCCCCCCCCCCCCCCCCCCCCCCCCCCCCCCCCCCCCCCCCCCCCCCCCCCCCCCCCCCCCCCCCCCCCCCCCCCCCCCCCCCCCCCCCCCCCCCCCCCCCCCCCCCCCCCCCCCCCCCCCCCCCCCCCCCCCCCCCCCCCCCCCCCCCCCCCCCCCCCCCCCCCCCCCCCCCCCCCCCCCCCCCCCCCCCCCCCCCCCCCCCCCCCCCCCCCCCCCCCCCCCCCCCCCCCCCCCCCCCCCCCCCCCCCCCCCCCCCCCCCCCCCCCCCCCCCCCCCCCCCCCCCCCCCCCCCCCCCCCCCCCCCCCCCCCCCCCCCCCCCCCCCCCCCCCCCCCCCCCCCCCCCCCCCCCCCCCCCCCCCCCCCCCCCCCCCCCCCCCCCCCCCCCCCCCCCCCCCCCCCCCCCCCCCCCCCCCCCCCCCCCCCCCCCCCCCCCCCCCCCCCCCCCCCCCCCCCCCCCCCCCCCCCCCCCCCCCCCCCCCCCCCCCCCCCCCCCCCCCCCCCCCCCCCCCCCCCCCCCCCCCCCCCCCCCCCCCCCCCCCCCCCCCCCCCCCCCCCCCCCCCCCCCCCCCCCCCCCCCCCCCCCCCCCCCCCCCCCCCCCCCCCCCCCCCCCCCCCCCCCCCCCCCCCCCCCCCCCCCCCCCCCCCCCCCCCCCCCCCCCCCCCCCCCCCCCCCCCCCCCCCCCCCCCCCCCCCCCCCCCCCCCCCCCCCCCCCCCCCCCCCCCCCCCCCCCCCCCCCCCCCCCCCCCCCCCCCCCCCCCCCCCCCCCCCCCCCCCCCCCCCCCCCCCCCCCCCCCCCCCCCCCCCCCCCCCCCCCCCCCCCCCCCCCCCCCCCCCCCCCCCCCCCCCCCCCCCCCCCCCCCCCCCCCCCCCCCCCCCCCCCCCCCCCCCCCCCCCCCCCCCCCCCCCCCCCCCCCCCCCCCCCCCCCCCCCCCCCCCCCCCCCCCCCCCCCCCCCCCCCCCCCCCCCCCCCCCCCCCCCCCCCCCCCCCCCCCCCCCCCCCCCCCCCCCCCCCCCCCCCCCCCCCCCCCCCCCCCCCCCCCCCCCCCCCCCCCCCCCCCCCCCCCCCCCCCCCCCCCCCCCCCCCCCCCCCCCCCCCCCCCCCCCCCCCCCCCCCCCCCCCCCCCCCCCCCCCCCCCCCCCCCCCCCCCCCCCCCCCCCCCCCCCCCCCCCCCCCCCCCCCCCCCCCCCCCCCCCCCCCCCCCCCCCCCCCCCCCCCCCCCCCCCCCCCCCCCCCCCCCCCCCCCCCCCCCCCCCCCCCCCCCCCCCCCCCCCCCCCCCCCCCCCCCCCCCCCCCCCCCCCCCCCCCCCCCCCCCCCCCCCCCCCCCCCCCCCCCCCCCCCCCCCCCCCCCCCCCCCCCCCCCCCCCCCCCCCCCCCCCCCCCCCCCCCCCCCCCCCCCCCCCCCCCCCCCCCCCCCCCCCCCCCCCCCCCCCCCCCCCCCCCCCCCCCCCCCCCCCCCCCCCCCCCCCCCCCCCCCCCCCCCCCCCCCCCCCCCCCCCCCCCCCCCCCCCCCCCCCCCCCCCCCCCCCCCCCCCCCCCCCCCCCCCCCCCCCCCCCCCCCCCCCCCCCCCCCCCCCCCCCCCCCCCCCCCCCCCCCCCCCCCCCCCCCCCCCCCCCCCCCCCCCCCCCCCCCCCCCCCCCCCCCCCCCCCCCCCCCCCCCCCCCCCCCCCCCCCCCCCCCCCCCCCCCCCCCCCCCCCCCCCCCCCCCCCCCCCCCCCCCCCCCCCCCCCCCCCCCCCCCCCCCCCCCCCCCCCCCCCCCCCCCCCCCCCCCCCCCCCCCCCCCCCCCCCCCCCCCCCCCCCCCCCCCCCCCCCCCCCCCCCCCCCCCCCCCCCCCCCCCCCCCCCCCCCCCCCCCCCCCCCCCCCCCCCCCCCCCCCCCCCCCCCCCCCCCCCCCCCCCCCCCCCCCCCCCCCCCCCCCCCCCCCCCCCCCCCCCCCCCCCCCCCCCCCCCCCCCCCCCCCCCCCCCCCCCCCCCCCCCCCCCCCCCCCCCCCCCCCCCCCCCCCCCCCCCCCCCCCCCCCCCCCCCCCCCCCCCCCCCCCCCCCCCCCCCCCCCCCCCCCCCCCCCCCCCCCCCCCCCCCCCCCCCCCCCCCCCCCCCCCCCCCCCCCCCCCCCCCCCCCCCCCCCCCCCCCCCCCCCCCCCCCCCCCCCCCCCCCCCCCCCCCCCCCCCCCCCCCCCCCCCCCCCCCCCCCCCCCCCCCCCCCCCCCCCCCCCCCCCCCCCCCCCCCCCCCCCCCCCCCCCCCCCCCCCCCCCCCCCCCCCCCCCCCCCCCCCCCCCCCCCCCCCCCCCCCCCCCCCCCCCCCCCCCCCCCCCCCCCCCCCCCCCCCCCCCCCCCCCCCCCCCCCCCCCCCCCCCCCCCCCCCCCCCCCCCCCCCCCCCCCCCCCCCCCCCCCCCCCCCCCCCCCCCCCCCCCCCCCCCCCCCCCCCCCCCCCCCCCCCCCCCCCCCCCCCCCCCCCCCCCCCCCCCCCCCCCCCCCCCCCCCCCCCCCCCCCCCCCCCCCCCCCCCCCCCCCCCCCCCCCCCCCCCCCCCCCCCCCCCCCCCCCCCCCCCCCCCCCCCCCCCCCCCCCCCCCCCCCCCCCCCCCCCCCCCCCCCCCCCCCCCCCCCCCCCCCCCCCCCCCCCCCCCCCCCCCCCCCCCCCCCCCCCCCCCCCCCCCCCCCCCCCCCCCCCCCCCCCCCCCCCCCCCCCCCCCCCCCCCCCCCCCCCCCCCCCCCCCCCCCCCCCCCCCCCCCCCCCCCCCCCCCCCCCCCCCCCCCCCCCCCCCCCCCCCCCCCCCCCCCCCCCCCCCCCCCCCCCCCCCCCCCCCCCCCCCCCCCCCCCCCCCCCCCCCCCCCCCCCCCCCCCCCCCCCCCCCCCCCCCCCCCCCCCCCCCCCCCCCCCCCCCCCCCCCCCCCCCCCCCCCCCCCCCCCCCCCCCCCCCCCCCCCCCCCCCCCCCCCCCCCCCCCCCCCCCCCCCCCCCCCCCCCCCCCCCCCCCCCCCCCCCCCCCCCCCCCCCCCCCCCCCCCCCCCCCCCCCCCCCCCCCCCCCCCCCCCCCCCCCCCCCCCCCCCCCCCCCCCCCCCCCCCCCCCCCCCCCCCCCCCCCCCCCCCCCCCCCCCCCCCCCCCCCCCCCCCCCCCCCCCCCCCCCCCCCCCCCCCCCCCCCCCCCCCCCCCCCCCCCCCCCCCCCCCCCCCCCCCCCCCCCCCCCCCCCCCCCCCCCCCCCCCCCCCCCCCCCCCCCCCCCCCCCCCCCCCCCCCCCCCCCCCCCCCCCCCCCCCCCCCCCCCCCCCCCCCCCCCCCCCCCCCCCCCCCCCCCCCCCCCCCCCCCCCCCCCCCCCCCCCCCCCCCCCCCCCCCCCCCCCCCCCCCCCCCCCCCCCCCCCCCCCCCCCCCCCCCCCCCCCCCCCCCCCCCCCCCCCCCCCCCCCCCCCCCCCCCCCCCCCCCCCCCCCCCCCCCCCCCCCCCCCCCCCCCCCCCCCCCCCCCCCCCCCCCCCCCCCCCCCCCCCCCCCCCCCCCCCCCCCCCCCCCCCCCCCCCCCCCCCCCCCCCCCCCCCCCCCCCCCCCCCCCCCCCCCCCCCCCCCCCCCCCCCCCCCCCCCCCCCCCCCCCCCCCCCCCCCCCCCCCCCCCCCCCCCCCCCCCCCCCCCCCCCCCCCCCCCCCCCCCCCCCCCCCCCCCCCCCCCCCCCCCCCCCCCCCCCCCCCCCCCCCCCCCCCCCCCCCCCCCCCCCCCCCCCCCCCCCCCCCCCCCCCCCCCCCCCCCCCCCCCCCCCCCCCCCCCCCCCCCCCCCCCCCCCCCCCCCCCCCCCCCCCCCCCCCCCCCCCCCCCCCCCCCCCCCCCCCCCCCCCCCCCCCCCCCCCCCCCCCCCCCCCCCCCCCCCCCCCCCCCCCCCCCCCCCCCCCCCCCCCCCCCCCCCCCCCCCCCCCCCCCCCCCCCCCCCCCCCCCCCCCCCCCCCCCCCCCCCCCCCCCCCCCCCCCCCCCCCCCCCCCCCCCCCCCCCCCCCCCCCCCCCCCCCCCCCCCCCCCCCCCCCCCCCCCCCCCCCCCCCCCCCCCCCCCCCCCCCCCCCCCCCCCCCCCCCCCCCCCCCCCCCCCCCCCCCCCCCCCCCCCCCCCCCCCCCCCCCCCCCCCCCCCCCCCCCCCCCCCCCCCCCCCCCCCCCCCCCCCCCCCCCCCCCCCCCCCCCCCCCCCCCCCCCCCCCCCCCCCCCCCCCCCCCCCCCCCCCCCCCCCCCCCCCCCCCCCCCCCCCCCCCCCCCCCCCCCCCCCCCCCCCCCCCCCCCCCCCCCCCCCCCCCCCCCCCCCCCCCCCCCCCCCCCCCCCCCCCCCCCCCCCCCCCCCCCCCCCCCCCCCCCCCCCCCCCCCCCCCCCCCCCCCCCCCCCCCCCCCCCCCCCCCCCCCCCCCCCCCCCCCCCCCCCCCCCCCCCCCCCCCCCCCCCCCCCCCCCCCCCCCCCCCCCCCCCCCCCCCCCCCCCCCCCCCCCCCCCCCCCCCCCCCCCCCCCCCCCCCCCCCCCCCCCCCCCCCCCCCCCCCCCCCCCCCCCCCCCCCCCCCCCCCCCCCCCCCCCCCCCCCCCCCCCCCCCCCCCCCCCCCCCCCCCCCCCCCCCCCCCCCCCCCCCCCCCCCCCCCCCCCCCCCCCCCCCCCCCCCCCCCCCCCCCCCCCCCCCCCCCCCCCCCCCCCCCCCCCCCCCCCCCCCCCCCCCCCCCCCCCCCCCCCCCCCCCCCCCCCCCCCCCCCCCCCCCCCCCCCCCCCCCCCCCCCCCCCCCCCCCCCCCCCCCCCCCCCCCCCCCCCCCCCCCCCCCCCCCCCCCCCCCCCCCCCCCCCCCCCCCCCCCCCCCCCCCCCCCCCCCCCCCCCCCCCCCCCCCCCCCCCCCCCCCCCCCCCCCCCCCCCCCCCCCCCCCCCCCCCCCCCCCCCCCCCCCCCCCCCCCCCCCCCCCCCCCCCCCCCCCCCCCCCCCCCCCCCCCCCCCCCCCCCCCCCCCCCCCCCCCCCCCCCCCCCCCCCCCCCCCCCCCCCCCCCCCCCCCCCCCCCCCCCCCCCCCCCCCCCCCCCCCCCCCCCCCCCCCCCCCCCCCCCCCCCCCCCCCCCCCCCCCCCCCCCCCCCCCCCCCCCCCCCCCCCCCCCCCCCCCCCCCCCCCCCCCCCCCCCCCCCCCCCCCCCCCCCCCCCCCCCCCCCCCCCCCCCCCCCCCCCCCCCCCCCCCCCCCCCCCCCCCCCCCCCCCCCCCCCCCCCCCCCCCCCCCCCCCCCCCCCCCCCCCCCCCCCCCCCCCCCCCCCCCCCCCCCCCCCCCCCCCCCCCCCCCCCCCCCCCCCCCCCCCCCCCCCCCCCCCCCCCCCCCCCCCCCCCCCCCCCCCCCCCCCCCCCCCCCCCCCCCCCCCCCCCCCCCCCCCCCCCCCCCCCCCCCCCCCCCCCCCCCCCCCCCCCCCCCCCCCCCCCCCCCCCCCCCCCCCCCCCCCCCCCCCCCCCCCCCCCCCCCCCCCCCCCCCCCCCCCCCCCCCCCCCCCCCCCCCCCCCCCCCCCCCCCCCCCCCCCCCCCCCCCCCCCCCCCCCCCCCCCCCCCCCCCCCCCCCCCCCCCCCCCCCCCCCCCCCCCCCCCCCCCCCCCCCCCCCCCCCCCCCCCCCCCCCCCCCCCCCCCCCCCCCCCCCCCCCCCCCCCCCCCCCCCCCCCCCCCCCCCCCCCCCCCCCCCCCCCCCCCCCCCCCCCCCCCCCCCCCCCCCCCCCCCCCCCCCCCCCCCCCCCCCCCCCCCCCCCCCCCCCCCCCCCCCCCCCCCCCCCCCCCCCCCCCCCCCCCCCCCCCCCCCCCCCCCCCCCCCCCCCCCCCCCCCCCCCCCCCCCCCCCCCCCCCCCCCCCCCCCCCCCCCCCCCCCCCCCCCCCCCCCCCCCCCCCCCCCCCCCCCCCCCCCCCCCCCCCCCCCCCCCCCCCCCCCCCCCCCCCCCCCCCCCCCCCCCCCCCCCCCCCCCCCCCCCCCCCCCCCCCCCCCCCCCCCCCCCCCCCCCCCCCCCCCCCCCCCCCCCCCCCCCCCCCCCCCCCCCCCCCCCCCCCCCCCCCCCCCCCCCCCCCCCCCCCCCCCCCCCCCCCCCCCCCCCCCCCCCCCCCCCCCCCCCCCCCCCCCCCCCCCCCCCCCCCCCCCCCCCCCCCCCCCCCCCCCCCCCCCCCCCCCCCCCCCCCCCCCCCCCCCCCCCCCCCCCCCCCCCCCCCCCCCCCCCCCCCCCCCCCCCCCCCCCCCCCCCCCCCCCCCCCCCCCCCCCCCCCCCCCCCCCCCCCCCCCCCCCCCCCCCCCCCCCCCCCCCCCCCCCCCCCCCCCCCCCCCCCCCCCCCCCCCCCCCCCCCCCCCCCCCCCCCCCCCCCCCCCCCCCCCCCCCCCCCCCCCCCCCCCCCCCCCCCCCCCCCCCCCCCCCCCCCCCCCCCCCCCCCCCCCCCCCCCCCCCCCCCCCCCCCCCCCCCCCCCCCCCCCCCCCCCCCCCCCCCCCCCCCCCCCCCCCCCCCCCCCCCCCCCCCCCCCCCCCCCCCCCCCCCCCCCCCCCCCCCCCCCCCCCCCCCCCCCCCCCCCCCCCCCCCCCCCCCCCCCCCCCCCCCCCCCCCCCCCCCCCCCCCCCCCCCCCCCCCCCCCCCCCCCCCCCCCCCCCCCCCCCCCCCCCCCCCCCCCCCCCCCCCCCCCCCCCCCCCCCCCCCCCCCCCCCCCCCCCCCCCCCCCCCCCCCCCCCCCCCCCCCCCCCCCCCCCCCCCCCCCCCCCCCCCCCCCCCCCCCCCCCCCCCCCCCCCCCCCCCCCCCCCCCCCCCCCCCCCCCCCCCCCCCCCCCCCCCCCCCCCCCCCCCCCCCCCCCCCCCCCCCCCCCCCCCCCCCCCCCCCCCCCCCCCCCCCCCCCCCCCCCCCCCCCCCCCCCCCCCCCCCCCCCCCCCCCCCCCCCCCCCCCCCCCCCCCCCCCCCCCCCCCCCCCCCCCCCCCCCCCCCCCCCCCCCCCCCCCCCCCCCCCCCCCCCCCCCCCCCCCCCCCCCCCCCCCCCCCCCCCCCCCCCCCCCCCCCCCCCCCCCCCCCCCCCCCCCCCCCCCCCCCCCCCCCCCCCCCCCCCCCCCCCCCCCCCCCCCCCCCCCCCCCCCCCCCCCCCCCCCCCCCCCCCCCCCCCCCCCCCCCCCCCCCCCCCCCCCCCCCCCCCCCCCCCCCCCCCCCCCCCCCCCCCCCCCCCCCCCCCCCCCCCCCCCCCCCCCCCCCCCCCCCCCCCCCCCCCCCCCCCCCCCCCCCCCCCCCCCCCCCCCCCCCCCCCCCCCCCCCCCCCCCCCCCCCCCCCCCCCCCCCCCCCCCCCCCCCCCCCCCCCCCCCCCCCCCCCCCCCCCCCCCCCCCCCCCCCCCCCCCCCCCCCCCCCCCCCCC
The DNA here is from genome assembly GCF_018143015.1 of Lytechinus variegatus. NCBI lineage: Eukaryota > Metazoa > Echinodermata > Echinoidea > Temnopleuroida > Toxopneustidae > Lytechinus > Lytechinus variegatus. The sequence goes on from NC_054745.1 coordinate 47,782,859, forward strand.
CCCCCCCCCCCCCCCCCCCCCCCCCCCCCCCCCCCCCCCCCCCCCCCCCCCCCCCCCCCCCCCCCCCCCCCCCCCCCCCCCCCCCCCCCCCCCCCCCCCCCCCCCCCCCCCCCCCCCCCCCCCCCCCCCCCCCCCCCCCCCCCCCCCCCCCCCCCCCCCCCCCCCCCCCCCCCCCCCCCCCCCCCCCCCCCCCCCCCCCCCCCCCCCCCCCCCCCCCCCCCCCCCCCCCCCCCCCCCCCCCCCCCCCCCCCCCCCCCCCCCCCCCCCCCCCCCCCCCCCCCCCCCCCCCCCCCCCCCCCCCCCCCCCCCCCCCCCCCCCCCCCCCCCCCCCCCCCCCCCCCCCCCCCCCCCCCCCCCCCCCCCCCCCCCCCCCCCCCCCCCCCCCCCCCCCCCCCCCCCCCCCCCCCCCCCCCCCCCCCCCCCCCCCCCCCCCCCCCCCCCCCCCCCCCCCCCCCCCCCCCCCCCCCCCCCCCCCCCCCCCCCCCCCCCCCCCCCCCCCCCCCCCCCCCCCCCCCCCCCCCCCCCCCCCCCCCCCCCCCCCCCCCCCCCCCCCCCCCCCCCCCCCCCCCCCCCCCCCCCCCCCCCCCCCCCCCCCCCCCCCCCCCCCCCCCCCCCCCCCCCCCCCCCCCCCCCCCCCCCCCCCCCCCCCCCCCCCCCCCCCCCCCCCCCCCCCCCCCCCCCCCCCCCCCCCCCCCCCCCCCCCCCCCCCCCCCCCCCCCCCCCCCCCCCCCCCCCCCCCCCCCCCCCCCCCCCCCCCCCCCCCCCCCCCCCCCCCCCCCCCCCCCCCCCCCCCCCCCCCCCCCCCCCCCCCCCCCCCCCCCCCCCCCCCCCCCCCCCCCCCCCCCCCCCCCCCCCCCCCCCCCCCCCCCCCCCCCCCCCCCCCCCCCCCCCCCCCCCCCCCCCCCCCCCCCCCCCCCCCCCCCCCCCCCCCCCCCCCCCCCCCCCCCCCCCCCCCCCCCCCCCCCCCCCCCCCCCCCCCCCCCCCCCCCCCCCCCCCCCCCCCCCCCCCCCCCCCCCCCCCCCCCCCCCCCCCCCCCCCCCCCCCCCCCCCCCCCCCCCCCCCCCCCCCCCCCCCCCCCCCCCCCCCCCCCCCCCCCCCCCCCCCCCCCCCCCCCCCCCCCCCCCCCCCCCCCCCCCCCCCCCCCCCCCCCCCCCCCCCCCCCCCCCCCCCCCCCCCCCCCCCCCCCCCCCCCCCCCCCCCCCCCCCCCCCCCCCCCCCCCCCCCCCCCCCCCCCCCCCCCCCCCCCCCCCCCCCCCCCCCCCCCCCCCCCCCCCCCCCCCCCCCCCCCCCCCCCCCCCCCCCCCCCCCCCCCCCCCCCCCCCCCCCCCCCCCCCCCCCCCCCCCCCCCCCCCCCCCCCCCCCCCCCCCCCCCCCCCCCCCCCCCCCCCCCCCCCCCCCCCCCCCCCCCCCCCCCCCCCCCCCCCCCCCCCCCCCCCCCCCCCCCCCCCCCCCCCCCCCCCCCCCCCCCCCCCCCCCCCCCCCCCCCCCCCCCCCCCCCCCCCCCCCCCCCCCCCCCCCCCCCCCCCCCCCCCCCCCCCCCCCCCCCCCCCCCCCCCCCCCCCCCCCCCCCCCCCCCCCCCCCCCCCCCCCCCCCCCCCCCCCCCCCCCCCCCCCCCCCCCCCCCCCCCCCCCCCCCCCCCCCCCCCCCCCCCCCCCCCCCCCCCCCCCCCCCCCCCCCCCCCCCCCCCCCCCCCCCCCCCCCCCCCCCCCCCCCCCCCCCCCCCCCCCCCCCCCCCCCCCCCCCCCCCCCCCCCCCCCCCCCCCCCCCCCCCCCCCCCCCCCCCCCCCCCCCCCCCCCCCCCCCCCCCCCCCCCCCCCCCCCCCCCCCCCCCCCCCCCCCCCCCCCCCCCCCCCCCCCCCCCCCCCCCCCCCCCCCCCCCCCCCCCCCCCCCCCCCCCCCCCCCCCCCCCCCCCCCCCCCCCCCCCCCCCCCCCCCCCCCCCCCCCCCCCCCCCCCCCCCCCCCCCCCCCCCCCCCCCCCCCCCCCCCCCCCCCCCCCCCCCCCCCCCCCCCCCCCCCCCCCCCCCCCCCCCCCCCCCCCCCCCCCCCCCCCCCCCCCCCCCCCCCCCCCCCCCCCCCCCCCCCCCCCCCCCCCCCCCCCCCCCCCCCCCCCCCCCCCCCCCCCCCCCCCCCCCCCCCCCCCCCCCCCCCCCCCCCCCCCCCCCCCCCCCCCCCCCCCCCCCCCCCCCCCCCCCCCCCCCCCCCCCCCCCCCCCCCCCCCCCCCCCCCCCCCCCCCCCCCCCCCCCCCCCCCCCCCCCCCCCCCCCCCCCCCCCCCCCCCCCCCCCCCCCCCCCCCCCCCCCCCCCCCCCCCCCCCCCCCCCCCCCCCCCCCCCCCCCCCCCCCCCCCCCCCCCCCCCCCCCCCCCCCCCCCCCCCCCCCCCCCCCCCCCCCCCCCCCCCCCCCCCCCCCCCCCCCCCCCCCCCCCCCCCCCCCCCCCCCCCCCCCCCCCCCCCCCCCCCCCCCCCCCCCCCCCCCCCCCCCCCCCCCCCCCCCCCCCCCCCCCCCCCCCCCCCCCCCCCCCCCCCCCCCCCCCCCCCCCCCCCCCCCCCCCCCCCCCCCCCCCCCCCCCCCCCCCCCCCCCCCCCCCCCCCCCCCCCCCCCCCCCCCCCCCCCCCCCCCCCCCCCCCCCCCCCCCCCCCCCCCCCCCCCCCCCCCCCCCCCCCCCCCCCCCCCCCCCCCCCCCCCCCCCCCCCCCCCCCCCCCCCCCCCCCCCCCCCCCCCCCCCCCCCCCCCCCCCCCCCCCCCCCCCCCCCCCCCCCCCCCCCCCCCCCCCCCCCCCCCCCCCCCCCCCCCCCCCCCCCCCCCCCCCCCCCCCCCCCCCCCCCCCCCCCCCCCCCCCCCCCCCCCCCCCCCCCCCCCCCCCCCCCCCCCCCCCCCCCCCCCCCCCCCCCCCCCCCCCCCCCCCCCCCCCCCCCCCCCCCCCCCCCCCCCCCCCCCCCCCCCCCCCCCCCCCCCCCCCCCCCCCCCCCCCCCCCCCCCCCCCCCCCCCCCCCCCCCCCCCCCCCCCCCCCCCCCCCCCCCCCCCCCCCCCCCCCCCCCCCCCCCCCCCCCCCCCCCCCCCCCCCCCCCCCCCCCCCCCCCCCCCCCCCCCCCCCCCCCCCCCCCCCCCCCCCCCCCCCCCCCCCCCCCCCCCCCCCCCCCCCCCCCCCCCCCCCCCCCCCCCCCCCCCCCCCCCCCCCCCCCCCCCCCCCCCCCCCCCCCCCCCCCCCCCCCCCCCCCCCCCCCCCCCCCCCCCCCCCCCCCCCCCCCCCCCCCCCCCCCCCCCCCCCCCCCCCCCCCCCCCCCCCCCCCCCCCCCCCCCCCCCCCCCCCCCCCCCCCCCCCCCCCCCCCCCCCCCCCCCCCCCCCCCCCCCCCCCCCCCCCCCCCCCCCCCCCCCCCCCCCCCCCCCCCCCCCCCCCCCCCCCCCCCCCCCCCCCCCCCCCCCCCCCCCCCCCCCCCCCCCCCCCCCCCCCCCCCCCCCCCCCCCCCCCCCCCCCCCCCCCCCCCCCCCCCCCCCCCCCCCCCCCCCCCCCCCCCCCCCCCCCCCCCCCCCCCCCCCCCCCCCCCCCCCCCCCCCCCCCCCCCCCCCCCCCCCCCCCCCCCCCCCCCCCCCCCCCCCCCCCCCCCCCCCCCCCCCCCCCCCCCCCCCCCCCCCCCCCCCCCCCCCCCCCCCCCCCCCCCCCCCCCCCCCCCCCCCCCCCCCCCCCCCCCCCCCCCCCCCCCCCCCCCCCCCCCCCCCCCCCCCCCCCCCCCCCCCCCCCCCCCCCCCCCCCCCCCCCCCCCCCCCCCCCCCCCCCCCCCCCCCCCCCCCCCCCCCCCCCCCCCCCCCCCCCCCCCCCCCCCCCCCCCCCCCCCCCCCCCCCCCCCCCCCCCCCCCCCCCCCCCCCCCCCCCCCCCCCCCCCCCCCCCCCCCCCCCCCCCCCCCCCCCCCCCCCCCCCCCCCCCCCCCCCCCCCCCCCCCCCCCCCCCCCCCCCCCCCCCCCCCCCCCCCCCCCCCCCCCCCCCCCCCCCCCCCCCCCCCCCCCCCCCCCCCCCCCCCCCCCCCCCCCCCCCCCCCCCCCCCCCCCCCCCCCCCCCCCCCCCCCCCCCCCCCCCCCCCCCCCCCCCCCCCCCCCCCCCCCCCCCCCCCCCCCCCCCCCCCCCCCCCCCCCCCCCCCCCCCCCCCCCCCCCCCCCCCCCCCCCCCCCCCCCCCCCCCCCCCCCCCCCCCCCCCCCCCCCCCCCCCCCCCCCCCCCCCCCCCCCCCCCCCCCCCCCCCCCCCCCCCCCCCCCCCCCCCCCCCCCCCCCCCCCCCCCCCCCCCCCCCCCCCCCCCCCCCCCCCCCCCCCCCCCCCCCCCCCCCCCCCCCCCCCCCCCCCCCCCCCCCCCCCCCCCCCCCCCCCCCCCCCCCCCCCCCCCCCCCCCCCCCCCCCCCCCCCCCCCCCCCCCCCCCCCCCCCCCCCCCCCCCCCCCCCCCCCCCCCCCCCCCCCCCCCCCCCCCCCCCCCCCCCCCCCCCCCCCCCCCCCCCCCCCCCCCCCCCCCCCCCCCCCCCCCCCCCCCCCCCCCCCCCCCCCCCCCCCCCCCCCCCCCCCCCCCCCCCCCCCCCCCCCCCCCCCCCCCCCCCCCCCCCCCCCCCCCCCCCCCCCCCCCCCCCCCCCCCCCCCCCCCCCCCCCCCCCCCCCCCCCCCCCCCCCCCCCCCCCCCCCCCCCCCCCCCCCCCCCCCCCCCCCCCCCCCCCCCCCCCCCCCCCCCCCCCCCCCCCCCCCCCCCCCCCCCCCCCCCCCCCCCCCCCCCCCCCCCCCCCCCCCCCCCCCCCCCCCCCCCCCCCCCCCCCCCCCCCCCCCCCCCCCCCCCCCCCCCCCCCCCCCCCCCCCCCCCCCCCCCCCCCCCCCCCCCCCCCCCCCCCCCCCCCCCCCCCCCCCCCCCCCCCCCCCCCCCCCCCCCCCCCCCCCCCCCCCCCCCCCCCCCCCCCCCCCCCCCCCCCCCCCCCCCCCCCCCCCCCCCCCCCCCCCCCCCCCCCCCCCCCCCCCCCCCCCCCCCCCCCCCCCCCCCCCCCCCCCCCCCCCCCCCCCCCCCCCCCCCCCCCCCCCCCCCCCCCCCCCCCCCCCCCCCCCCCCCCCCCCCCCCCCCCCCCCCCCCCCCCCCCCCCCCCCCCCCCCCCCCCCCCCCCCCCCCCCCCCCCCCCCCCCCCCCCCCCCCCCCCCCCCCCCCCCCCCCCCCCCCCCCCCCCCCCCCCCCCCCCCCCCCCCCCCCCCCCCCCCCCCCCCCCCCCCCCCCCCCCCCCCCCCCCCCCCCCCCCCCCCCCCCCCCCCCCCCCCCCCCCCCCCCCCCCCCCCCCCCCCCCCCCCCCCCCCCCCCCCCCCCCCCCCCCCCCCCCCCCCCCCCCCCCCCCCCCCCCCCCCCCCCCCCCCCCCCCCCCCCCCCCCCCCCCCCCCCCCCCCCCCCCCCCCCCCCCCCCCCCCCCCCCCCCCCCCCCCCCCCCCCCCCCCCCCCCCCCCCCCCCCCCCCCCCCCCCCCCCCCCCCCCCCCCCCCCCCCCCCCCCCCCCCCCCCCCCCCCCCCCCCCCCCCCCCCCCCCCCCCCCCCCCCCCCCCCCCCCCCCCCCCCCCCCCCCCCCCCCCCCCCCCCCCCCCCCCCCCCCCCCCCCCCCCCCCCCCCCCCCCCCCCCCCCCCCCCCCCCCCCCCCCCCCCCCCCCCCCCCCCCCCCCCCCCCCCCCCCCCCCCCCCCCCCCCCCCCCCCCCCCCCCCCCCCCCCCCCCCCCCCCCCCCCCCCCCCCCCCCCCCCCCCCCCCCCCCCCCCCCCCCCCCCCCCCCCCCCCCCCCCCCCCCCCCCCCCCCCCCCCCCCCCCCCCCCCCCCCCCCCCCCCCCCCCCCCCCCCCCCCCCCCCCCCCCCCCCCCCCCCCCCCCCCCCCCCCCCCCCCCCCCCCCCCCCCCCCCCCCCCCCCCCCCCCCCCCCCCCCCCCCCCCCCCCCCCCCCCCCCCCCCCCCCCCCCCCCCCCCCCCCCCCCCCCCCCCCCCCCCCCCCCCCCCCCCCCCCCCCCCCCCCCCCCCCCCCCCCCCCCCCCCCCCCCCCCCCCCCCCCCCCCCCCCCCCCCCCCCCCCCCCCCCCCCCCCCCCCCCCCCCCCCCCCCCCCCCCCCCCCCCCCCCCCCCCCCCCCCCCCCCCCCCCCCCCCCCCCCCCCCCCCCCCCCCCCCCCCCCCCCCCCCCCCCCCCCCCCCCCCCCCCCCCCCCCCCCCCCCCCCCCCCCCCCCCCCCCCCCCCCCCCCCCCCCCCCCCCCCCCCCCCCCCCCCCCCCCCCCCCCCCCCCCCCCCCCCCCCCCCCCCCCCCCCCCCCCCCCCCCCCCCCCCCCCCCCCCCCCCCCCCCCCCCCCCCCCCCCCCCCCCCCCCCCCCCCCCCCCCCCCCCCCCCCCCCCCCCCCCCCCCCCCCCCCCCCCCCCCCCCCCCCCCCCCCCCCCCCCCCCCCCCCCCCCCCCCCCCCCCCCCCCCCCCCCCCCCCCCCCCCCCCCCCCCCCCCCCCCCCCCCCCCCCCCCCCCCCCCCCCCCCCCCCCCCCCCCCCCCCCCCCCCCCCCCCCCCCCCCCCCCCCCCCCCCCCCCCCCCCCCCCCCCCCCCCCCCCCCCCCCCCCCCCCCCCCCCCCCCCCCCCCCCCCCCCCCCCCCCCCCCCCCCCCCCCCCCCCCCCCCCCCCCCCCCCCCCCCCCCCCCCCCCCCCCCCCCCCCCCCCCCCCCCCCCCCCCCCCCCCCCCCCCCCCCCCCCCCCCCCCCCCCCCCCCCCCCCCCCCCCCCCCCCCCCCCCCCCCCCCCCCCCCCCCCCCCCCCCCCCCCCCCCCCCCCCCCCCCCCCCCCCCCCCCCCCCCCCCCCCCCCCCCCCCCCCCCCCCCCCCCCCCCCCCCCCCCCCCCCCCCCCCCCCCCCCCCCCCCCCCCCCCCCCCCCCCCCCCCCCCCCCCCCCCCCCCCCCCCCCCCCCCCCCCCCCCCCCCCCCCCCCCCCCCCCCCCCCCCCCCCCCCCCCCCCCCCCCCCCCCCCCCCCCCCCCCCCCCCCCCCCCCCCCCCCCCCCCCCCCCCCCCCCCCCCCCCCCCCCCCCCCCCCCCCCCCCCCCCCCCCCCCCCCCCCCCCCCCCCCCCCCCCCCCCCCCCCCCCCCCCCCCCCCCCCCCCCCCCCCCCCCCCCCCCCCCCCCCCCCCCCCCCCCCCCCCCCCCCCCCCCCCCCCCCCCCCCCCCCCCCCCCCCCCCCCCCCCCCCCCCCCCCCCCCCCCCCCCCCCCCCCCCCCCCCCCCCCCCCCCCCCCCCCCCCCCCCCCCCCCCCCCCCCCCCCCCCCCCCCCCCCCCCCCCCCCCCCCCCCCCCCCCCCCCCCCCCCCCCCCCCCCCCCCCCCCCCCCCCCCCCCCCCCCCCCCCCCCCCCCCCCCCCCCCCCCCCCCCCCCCCCCCCCCCCCCCCCCCCCCCCCCCCCCCCCCCCCCCCCCCCCCCCCCCCCCCCCCCCCCCCCCCCCCCCCCCCCCCCCCCCCCCCCCCCCCCCCCCCCCCCCCCCCCCCCCCCCCCCCCCCCCCCCCCCCCCCCCCCCCCCCCCCCCCCCCCCCCCCCCCCCCCCCCCCCCCCCCCCCCCCCCCCCCCCCCCCCCCCCCCCCCCCCCCCCCCCCCCCCCCCCCCCCCCCCCCCCCCCCCCCCCCCCCCCCCCCCCCCCCCCCCCCCCCCCCCCCCCCCCCCCCCCCCCCCCCCCCCCCCCCCCCCCCCCCCCCCCCCCCCCCCCCCCCCCCCCCCCCCCCCCCCCCCCCCCCCCCCCCCCCCCCCCCCCCCCCCCCCCCCCCCCCCCCCCCCCCCCCCCCCCCCCCCCCCCCCCCCCCCCCCCCCCCCCCCCCCCCCCCCCCCCCCCCCCCCCCCCCCCCCCCCCCCCCCCCCCCCCCCCCCCCCCCCCCCCCCCCCCCCCCCCCCCCCCCCCCCCCCCCCCCCCCCCCCCCCCCCCCCCCCCCCCCCCCCCCCCCCCCCCCCCCCCCCCCCCCCCCCCCCCCCCCCCCCCCCCCCCCCCCCCCCCCCCCCCCCCCCCCCCCCCCCCCCCCCCCCCCCCCCCCCCCCCCCCCCCCCCCCCCCCCCCCCCCCCCCCCCCCCCCCCCCCCCCCCCCCCCCCCCCCCCCCCCCCCCCCCCCCCCCCCCCCCCCCCCCCCCCCCCCCCCCCCCCCCCCCCCCCCCCCCCCCCCCCCCCCCCCCCCCCCCCCCCCCCCCCCCCCCCCCCCCCCCCCCCCCCCCCCCCCCCCCCCCCCCCCCCCCCCCCCCCCCCCCCCCCCCCCCCCCCCCCCCCCCCCCCCCCCCCCCCCCCCCCCCCCCCCCCCCCCCCCCCCCCCCCCCCCCCCCCCCCCCCCCCCCCCCCCCCCCCCCCCCCCCCCCCCCCCCCCCCCCCCCCCCCCCCCCCCCCCCCCCCCCCCCCCCCCCCCCCCCCCCCCCCCCCCCCCCCCCCCCCCCCCCCCCCCCCCCCCCCCCCCCCCCCCCCCCCCCCCCCCCCCCCCCCCCCCCCCCCCCCCCCCCCCCCCCCCCCCCCCCCCCCCCCCCCCCCCCCCCCCCCCCCCCCCCCCCCCCCCCCCCCCCCCCCCCCCCCCCCCCCCCCCCCCCCCCCCCCCCCCCCCCCCCCCCCCCCCCCCCCCCCCCCCCCCCCCCCCCCCCCCCCCCCCCCCCCCCCCCCCCCCCCCCCCCCCCCCCCCCCCCCCCCCCCCCCCCCCCCCCCCCCCCCCCCCCCCCCCCCCCCCCCCCCCCCCCCCCCCCCCCCCCCCCCCCCCCCCCCCCCCCCCCCCCCCCCCCCCCCCCCCCCCCCCCCCCCCCCCCCCCCCCCCCCCCCCCCCCCCCCCCCCCCCCCCCCCCCCCCCCCCCCCCCCCCCCCCCCCCCCCCCCCCCCCCCCCCCCCCCCCCCCCCCCCCCCCCCCCCCCCCCCCCCCCCCCCCCCCCCCCCCCCCCCCCCCCCCCCCCCCCCCCCCCCCCCCCCCCCCCCCCCCCCCCCCCCCCCCCCCCCCCCCCCCCCCCCCCCCCCCCCCCCCCCCCCCCCCCCCCCCCCCCCCCCCCCCCCCCCCCCCCCCCCCCCCCCCCCCCCCCCCCCCCCCCCCCCCCCCCCCCCCCCCCCCCCCCCCCCCCCCCCCCCCCCCCCCCCCCCCCCCCCCCCCCCCCCCCCCCCCCCCCCCCCCCCCCCCCCCCCCCCCCCCCCCCCCCCCCCCCCCCCCCCCCCCCCCCCCCCCCCCCCCCCCCCCCCCCCCCCCCCCCCCCCCCCCCCCCCCCCCCCCCCCCCCCCCCCCCCCCCCCCCCCCCCCCCCCCCCCCCCCCCCCCCCCCCCCCCCCCCCCCCCCCCCCCCCCCCCCCCCCCCCCCCCCCCCCCCCCCCCCCCCCCCCCCCCCCCCCCCCCCCCCCCCCCCCCCCCCCCCCCCCCCCCCCCCCCCCCCCCCCCCCCCCCCCCCCCCCCCCCCCCCCCCCCCCCCCCCCCCCCCCCCCCCCCCCCCCCCCCCCCCCCCCCCCCCCCCCCCCCCCCCCCCCCCCCCCCCCCCCCCCCCCCCCCCCCCCCCCCCCCCCCCCCCCCCCCCCCCCCCCCCCCCCCCCCCCCCCCCCCCCCCCCCCCCCCCCCCCCCCCCCCCCCCCCCCCCCCCCCCCCCCCCCCCCCCCCCCCCCCCCCCCCCCCCCCCCCCCCCCCCCCCCCCCCCCCCCCCCCCCCCCCCCCCCCCCCCCCCCCCCCCCCCCCCCCCCCCCCCCCCCCCCCCCCCCCCCCCCCCCCCCCCCCCCCCCCCCCCCCCCCCCCCCCCCCCCCCCCCCCCCCCCCCCCCCCCCCCCCCCCCCCCCCCCCCCCCCCCCCCCCCCCCCCCCCCCCCCCCCCCCCCCCCCCCCCCCCCCCCCCCCCCCCCCCCCCCCCCCCCCCCCCCCCCCCCCCCCCCCCCCCCCCCCCCCCCCCCCCCCCCCCCCCCCCCCCCCCCCCCCCCCCCCCCCCCCCCCCCCCCCCCCCCCCCCCCCCCCCCCCCCCCCCCCCCCCCCCCCCCCCCCCCCCCCCCCCCCCCCCCCCCCCCCCCCCCCCCCCCCCCCCCCCCCCCCCCCCCCCCCCCCCCCCCCCCCCCCCCCCCCCCCCCCCCCCCCCCCCCCCCCCCCCCCCCCCCCCCCCCCCCCCCCCCCCCCCCCCCCCCCCCCCCCCCCCCCCCCCCCCCCCCCCCCCCCCCCCCCCCCCCCCCCCCCCCCCCCCCCCCCCCCCCCCCCCCCCCCCCCCCCCCCCCCCCCCCCCCCCCCCCCCCCCCCCCCCCCCCCCCCCCCCCCCCCCCCCCCCCCCCCCCCCCCCCCCCCCCCCCCCCCCCCCCCCCCCCCCCCCCCCCCCCCCCCCCCCCCCCCCCCCCCCCCCCCCCCCCCCCCCCCCCCCCCCCCCCCCCCCCCCCCCCCCCCCCCCCCCCCCCCCCCCCCCCCCCCCCCCCCCCCCCCCCCCCCCCCCCCCCCCCCCCCCCCCCCCCCCCCCCCCCCCCCCCCCCCCCCCCCCCCCCCCCCCCCCCCCCCCCCCCCCCCCCCCCCCCCCCCCCCCCCCCCCCCCCCCCCCCCCCCCCCCCCCCCCCCCCCCCCCCCCCCCCCCCCCCCCCCCCCCCCCCCCCCCCCCCCCCCCCCCCCCCCCCCCCCCCCCCCCCCCCCCCCCCCCCCCCCCCCCCCCCCCCCCCCCCCCCCCCCCCCCCCCCCCCCCCCCCCCCCCCCCCCCCCCCCCCCCCCCCCCCCCCCCCCCCCCCCCCCCCCCCCCCCCCCCCCCCCCCCCCCCCCCCCCCCCCCCCCCCCCCCCCCCCCCCCCCCCCCCCCCCCCCCCCCCCCCCCCCCCCCCCCCCCCCCCCCCCCCCCCCCCCCCCCCCCCCCCCCCCCCCCCCCCCCCCCCCCCCCCCCCCCCCCCCCCCCCCCCCCCCCCCCCCCCCCCCCCCCCCCCCCCCCCCCCCCCCCCCCCCCCCCCCCCCCCCCCCCCCCCCCCCCCCCCCCCCCCCCCCCCCCCCCCCCCCCCCCCCCCCCCCCCCCCCCCCCCCCCCCCCCCCCCCCCCCCCCCCCCCCCCCCCCCCCCCCCCCCCCCCCCCCCCCCCCCCCCCCCCCCCCCCCCCCCCCCCCCCCCCCCCCCCCCCCCCCCCCCCCCCCCCCCCCCCCCCCCCCCCCCCCCCCCCCCCCCCCCCCCCCCCCCCCCCCCCCCCCCCCCCCCCCCCCCCCCCCCCCCCCCCCCCCCCCCCCCCCCCCCCCCCCCCCCCCCCCCCCCCCCCCCCCCCCCCCCCCCCCCCCCCCCCCCCCCCCCCCCCCCCCCCCCCCCCCCCCCCCCCCCCCCCCCCCCCCCCCCCCCCCCCCCCCCCCCCCCCCCCCCCCCCCCCCCCCCCCCCCCCCCCCCCCCCCCCCCCCCCCCCCCCCCCCCCCCCCCCCCCCCCCCCCCCCCCCCCCCCCCCCCCCCCCCCCCCCCCCCCCCCCCCCCCCCCCCCCCCCCCCCCCCCCCCCCCCCCCCCCCCCCCCCCCCCCCCCCCCCCCCCCCCCCCCCCCCCCCCCCCCCCCCCCCCCCCCCCCCCCCCCCCCCCCCCCCCCCCCCCCCCCCCCCCCCCCCCCCCCCCCCCCCCCCCCCCCCCCCCCCCCCCCCCCCCCCCCCCCCCCCCCCCCCCCCCCCCCCCCCCCCCCCCCCCCCCCCCCCCCCCCCCCCCCCCCCCCCCCCCCCCCCCCCCCCCCCCCCCCCCCCCCCCCCCCCCCCCCCCCCCCCCCCCCCCCCCCCCCCCCCCCCCCCCCCCCCCCCCCCCCCCCCCCCCCCCCCCCCCCCCCCCCCCCCCCCCCCCCCCCCCCCCCCCCCCCCCCCCCCCCCCCCCCCCCCCCCCCCCCCCCCCCCCCCCCCCCCCCCCCCCCCCCCCCCCCCCCCCCCCCCCCCCCCCCCCCCCCCCCCCCCCCCCCCCCCCCCCCCCCCCCCCCCCCCCCCCCCCCCCCCCCCCCCCCCCCCCCCCCCCCCCCCCCCCCCCCCCCCCCCCCCCCCCCCCCCCCCCCCCCCCCCCCCCCCCCCCCCCCCCCCCCCCCCCCCCCCCCCCCCCCCCCCCCCCCCCCCCCCCCCCCCCCCCCCCCCCCCCCCCCCCCCCCCCCCCCCCCCCCCCCCCCCCCCCCCCCCCCCCCCCCCCCCCCCCCCCCCCCCCCCCCCCCCCCCCCCCCCCCCCCCCCCCCCCCCCCCCCCCCCCCCCCCCCCCCCCCCCCCCCCCCCCCCCCCCCCCCCCCCCCCCCCCCCCCCCCCCCCCCCCCCCCCCCCCCCCCCCCCCCCCCCCCCCCCCCCCCCCCCCCCCCCCCCCCCCCCCCCCCCCCCCCCCCCCCCCCCCCCCCCCCCCCCCCCCCCCCCCCCCCCCCCCCCCCCCCCCCCCCCCCCCCCCCCCCCCCCCCCCCCCCCCCCCCCCCCCCCCCCCCCCCCCCCCCCCCCCCCCCCCCCCCCCCCCCCCCCCCCCCCCCCCCCCCCCCCCCCCCCCCCCCCCCCCCCCCCCCCCCCCCCCCCCCCCCCCCCCCCCCCCCCCCCCCCCCCCCCCCCCCCCCCCCCCCCCCCCCCCCCCCCCCCCCCCCCCCCCCCCCCCCCCCCCCCCCCCCCCCCCCCCCCCCCCCCCCCCCCCCCCCCCCCCCCCCCCCCCCCCCCCCCCCCCCCCCCCCCCCCCCCCCCCCCCCCCCCCCCCCCCCCCCCCCCCCCCCCCCCCCCCCCCCCCCCCCCCCCCCCCCCCCCCCCCCCCCCCCCCCCCCCCCCCCCCCCCCCCCCCCCCCCCCCCCCCCCCCCCCCCCCCCCCCCCCCCCCCCCCCCCCCCCCCCCCCCCCCCCCCCCCCCCCCCCCCCCCCCCCCCCCCCCCCCCCCCCCCCCCCCCCCCCCCCCCCCCCCCCCCCCCCCCCCCCCCCCCCCCCCCCCCCCCCCCCCCCCCCCCCCCCCCCCCCCCCCCCCCCCCCCCCCCCCCCCCCCCCCCCCCCCCCCCCCCCCCCCCCCCCCCCCCCCCCCCCCCCCCCCCCCCCCCCCCCCCCCCCCCCCCCCCCCCCCCCCCCCCCCCCCCCCCCCCCCCCCCCCCCCCCCCCCCCCCCCCCCCCCCCCCCCCCCCCCCCCCCCCCCCCCCCCCCCCCCCCCCCCCCCCCCCCCCCCCCCCCCCCCCCCCCCCCCCCCCCCCCCCCCCCCCCCCCCCCCCCCCCCCCCCCCCCCCCCCCCCCCCCCCCCCCCCCCCCCCCCCCCCCCCCCCCCCCCCCCCCCCCCCCCCCCCCCCCCCCCCCCCCCCCCCCCCCCCCCCCCCCCCCCCCCCCCCCCCCCCCCCCCCCCCCCCCCCCCCCCCCCCCCCCCCCCCCCCCCCCCCCCCCCCCCCCCCCCCCCCCCCCCCCCCCCCCCCCCCCCCCCCCCCCCCCCCCCCCCCCCCCCCCCCCCCCCCCCCCCCCCCCCCCCCCCCCCCCCCCCCCCCCCCCCCCCCCCCCCCCCCCCCCCCCCCCCCCCCCCCCCCCCCCCCCCCCCCCCCCCCCCCCCCCCCCCCCCCCCCCCCCCCCCCCCCCCCCCCCCCCCCCCCCCCCCCCCCCCCCCCCCCCCCCCCCCCCCCCCCCCCCCCCCCCCCCCCCCCCCCCCCCCCCCCCCCCCCCCCCCCCCCCCCCCCCCCCCCCCCCCCCCCCCCCCCCCCCCCCCCCCCCCCCCCCCCCCCCCCCCCCCCCCCCCCCCCCCCCCCCCCCCCCCCCCCCCCCCCCCCCCCCCCCCCCCCCCCCCCCCCCCCCCCCCCCCCCCCCCCCCCCCCCCCCCCCCCCCCCCCCCCCCCCCCCCCCCCCCCCCCCCCCCCCCCCCCCCCCCCCCCCCCCCCCCCCCCCCCCCCCCCCCCCCCCCCCCCCCCCCCCCCCCCCCCCCCCCCCCCCCCCCCCCCCCCCCCCCCCCCCCCCCCCCCCCCCCCCCCCCCCCCCCCCCCCCCCCCCCCCCCCCCCCCCCCCCCCCCCCCCCCCCCCCCCCCCCCCCCCCCCCCCCCCCCCCCCCCCCCCCCCCCCCCCCCCCCCCCCCCCCCCCCCCCCCCCCCCCCCCCCCCCCCCCCCCCCCCCCCCCCCCCCCCCCCCCCCCCCCCCCCCCCCCCCCCCCCCCCCCCCCCCCCCCCCCCCCCCCCCCCCCCCCCCCCCCCCCCCCCCCCCCCCCCCCCCCCCCCCCCCCCCCCCCCCCCCCCCCCCCCCCCCCCCCCCCCCCCCCCCCCCCCCCCCCCCCCCCCCCCCCCCCCCCCCCCCCCCCCCCCCCCCCCCCCCCCCCCCCCCCCCCCCCCCCCCCCCCCCCCCCCCCCCCCCCCCCCCCCCCCCCCCCCCCCCCCCCCCCCCCCCCCCCCCCCCCCCCCCCCCCCCCCCCCCCCCCCCCCCCCCCCCCCCCCCCCCCCCCCCCCCCCCCCCCCCCCCCCCCCCCCCCCCCCCCCCCCCCCCCCCCCCCCCCCCCCCCCCCCCCCCCCCCCCCCCCCCCCCCCCCCCCCCCCCCCCCCCCCCCCCCCCCCCCCCCCCCCCCCCCCCCCCCCCCCCCCCCCCCCCCCCCCCCCCCCCCCCCCCCCCCCCCCCCCCCCCCCCCCCCCCCCCCCCCCCCCCCCCCCCCCCCCCCCCCCCCCCCCCCCCCCCCCCCCCCCCCCCCCCCCCCCCCCCCCCCCCCCCCCCCCCCCCCCCCCCCCCCCCCCCCCCCCCCCCCCCCCCCCCCCCCCCCCCCCCCCCCCCCCCCCCCCCCCCCCCCCCCCCCCCCCCCCCCCCCCCCCCCCCCCCCCCCCCCCCCCCCCCCCCCCCCCCCCCCCCCCCCCCCCCCCCCCCCCCCCCCCCCCCCCCCCCCCCCCCCCCCCCCCCCCCCCCCCCCCCCCCCCCCCCCCCCCCCCCCCCCCCCCCCCCCCCCCCCCCCCCCCCCCCCCCCCCCCCCCCCCCCCCCCCCCCCCCCCCCCCCCCCCCCCCCCCCCCCCCCCCCCCCCCCCCCCCCCCCCCCCCCCCCCCCCCCCCCCCCCCCCCCCCCCCCCCCCCCCCCCCCCCCCCCCCCCCCCCCCCCCCCCCCCCCCCCCCCCCCCCCCCCCCCCCCCCCCCCCCCCCCCCCCCCCCCCCCCCCCCCCCCCCCCCCCCCCCCCCCCCCCCCCCCCCCCCCCCCCCCCCCCCCCCCCCCCCCCCCCCCCCCCCCCCCCCCCCCCCCCCCCCCCCCCCCCCCCCCCCCCCCCCCCCCCCCCCCCCCCCCCCCCCCCCCCCCCCCCCCCCCCCCCCCCCCCCCCCCCCCCCCCCCCCCCCCCCCCCCCCCCCCCCCCCCCCCCCCCCCCCCCCCCCCCCCCCCCCCCCCCCCCCCCCCCCCCCCCCCCCCCCCCCCCCCCCCCCCCCCCCCCCCCCCCCCCCCCCCCCCCCCCCCCCCCCCCCCCCCCCCCCCCCCCCCCCCCCCCCCCCCCCCCCCCCCCCCCCCCCCCCCCCCCCCCCCCCCCCCCCCCCCCCCCCCCCCCCCCCCCCCCCCCCCCCCCCCCCCCCCCCCCCCCCCCCCCCCCCCCCCCCCCCCCCCCCCCCCCCCCCCCCCCCCCCCCCCCCCCCCCCCCCCCCCCCCCCCCCCCCCCCCCCCCCCCCCCCCCCCCCCCCCCCCCCCCCCCCCCCCCCCCCCCCCCCCCCCCCCCCCCCCCCCCCCCCCCCCCCCCCCCCCCCCCCCCCCCCCCCCCCCCCCCCCCCCCCCCCCCCCCCCCCCCCCCCCCCCCCCCCCCCCCCCCCCCCCCCCCCCCCCCCCCCCCCCCCCCCCCCCCCCCCCCCCCCCCCCCCCCCCCCCCCCCCCCCCCCCCCCCCCCCCCCCCCCCCCCCCCCCCCCCCCCCCCCCCCCCCCCCCCCCCCCCCCCCCCCCCCCCCCCCCCCCCCCCCCCCCCCCCCCCCCCCCCCCCCCCCCCCCCCCCCCCCCCCCCCCCCCCCCCCCCCCCCCCCCCCCCCCCCCCCCCCCCCCCCCCCCCCCCCCCCCCCCCCCCCCCCCCCCCCCCCCCCCCCCCCCCCCCCCCCCCCCCCCCCCCCCCCCCCCCCCCCCCCCCCCCCCCCCCCCCCCCCCCCCCCCCCCCCCCCCCCCCCCCCCCCCCCCCCCCCCCCCCCCCCCCCCCCCCCCCCCCCCCCCCCCCCCCCCCCCCCCCCCCCCCCCCCCCCCCCCCCCCCCCCCCCCCCCCCCCCCCCCCCCCCCCCCCCCCCCCCCCCCCCCCCCCCCCCCCCCCCCCCCCCCCCCCCCCCCCCCCCCCCCCCCCCCCCCCCCCCCCCCCCCCCCCCCCCCCCCCCCCCCCCCCCCCCCCCCCCCCCCCCCCCCCCCCCCCCCCCCCCCCCCCCCCCCCCCCCCCCCCCCCCCCCCCCCCCCCCCCCCCCCCCCCCCCCCCCCCCCCCCCCCCCCCCCCCCCCCCCCCCCCCCCCCCCCCCCCCCCCCCCCCCCCCCCCCCCCCCCCCCCCCCCCCCCCCCCCCCCCCCCCCCCCCCCCCCCCCCCCCCCCCCCCCCCCCCCCCCCCCCCCCCCCCCCCCCCCCCCCCCCCCCCCCCCCCCCCCCCCCCCCCCCCCCCCCCCCCCCCCCCCCCCCCCCCCCCCCCCCCCCCCCCCCCCCCCCCCCCCCCCCCCCCCCCCCCCCCCCCCCCCCCCCCCCCCCCCCCCCCCCCCCCCCCCCCCCCCCCCCCCCCCCCCCCCCCCCCCCCCCCCCCCCCCCCCCCCCCCCCCCCCCCCCCCCCCCCCCCCCCCCCCCCCCCCCCCCCCCCCCCCCCCCCCCCCCCCCCCCCCCCCCCCCCCCCCCCCCCCCCCCCCCCCCCCCCCCCCCCCCCCCCCCCCCCCCCCCCCCCCCCCCCCCCCCCCCCCCCCCCCCCCCCCCCCCCCCCCCCCCCCCCCCCCCCCCCCCCCCCCCCCCCCCCCCCCCCCCCCCCCCCCCCCCCCCCCCCCCCCCCCCCCCCCCCCCCCCCCCCCCCCCCCCCCCCCCCCCCCCCCCCCCCCCCCCCCCCCCCCCCCCCCCCCCCCCCCCCCCCCCCCCCCCCCCCCCCCCCCCCCCCCCCCCCCCCCCCCCCCCCCCCCCCCCCCCCCCCCCCCCCCCCCCCCCCCCCCCCCCCCCCCCCCCCCCCCCCCCCCCCCCCCCCCCCCCCCCCCCCCCCCCCCCCCCCCCCCCCCCCCCCCCCCCCCCCCCCCCCCCCCCCCCCCCCCCCCCCCCCCCCCCCCCCCCCCCCCCCCCCCCCCCCCCCCCCCCCCCCCCCCCCCCCCCCCCCCCCCCCCCCCCCCCCCCCCCCCCCCCCCCCCCCCCCCCCCCCCCCCCCCCCCCCCCCCCCCCCCCCCCCCCCCCCCCCCCCCCCCCCCCCCCCCCCCCCCCCCCCCCCCCCCCCCCCCCCCCCCCCCCCCCCCCCCCCCCCCCCCCCCCCCCCCCCCCCCCCCCCCCCCCCCCCCCCCCCCCCCCCCCCCCCCCCCCCCCCCCCCCCCCCCCCCCCCCCCCCCCCCCCCCCCCCCCCCCCCCCCCCCCCCCCCCCCCCCCCCCCCCCCCCCCCCCCCCCCCCCCCCCCCCCCCCCCCCCCCCCCCCCCCCCCCCCCCCCCCCCCCCCCCCCCCCCCCCCCCCCCCCCCCCCCCCCCCCCCCCCCCCCCCCCCCCCCCCCCCCCCCCCCCCCCCCCCCCCCCCCCCCCCCCCCCCCCCCCCCCCCCCCCCCCCCCCCCCCCCCCCCCCCCCCCCCCCCCCCCCCCCCCCCCCCCCCCCCCCCCCCCCCCCCCCCCCCCCCCCCCCCCCCCCCCCCCCCCCCCCCCCCCCCCCCCCCCCCCCCCCCCCCCCCCCCCCCCCCCCCCCCCCCCCCCCCCCCCCCCCCCCCCCCCCCCCCCCCCCCCCCCCCCCCCCCCCCCCCCCCCCCCCCCCCCCCCCCCCCCCCCCCCCCCCCCCCCCCCCCCCCCCCCCCCCCCCCCCCCCCCCCCCCCCCCCCCCCCCCCCCCCCCCCCCCCCCCCCCCCCCCCCCCCCCCCCCCCCCCCCCCCCCCCCCCCCCCCCCCCCCCCCCCCCCCCCCCCCCCCCCCCCCCCCCCCCCCCCCCCCCCCCCCCCCCCCCCCCCCCCCCCCCCCCCCCCCCCCCCCCCCCCCCCCCCCCCCCCCCCCCCCCCCCCCCCCCCCCCCCCCCCCCCCCCCCCCCCCCCCCCCCCCCCCCCCCCCCCCCCCCCCCCCCCCCCCCCCCCCCCCCCCCCCCCCCCCCCCCCCCCCCCCCCCCCCCCCCCCCCCCCCCCCCCCCCCCCCCCCCCCCCCCCCCCCCCCCCCCCCCCCCCCCCCCCCCCCCCCCCCCCCCCCCCCCCCCCCCCCCCCCCCCCCCCCCCCCCCCCCCCCCCCCCCCCCCCCCCCCCCCCCCCCCCCCCCCCCCCCCCCCCCCCCCCCCCCCCCCCCCCCCCCCCCCCCCCCCCCCCCCCCCCCCCCCCCCCCCCCCCCCCCCCCCCCCCCCCCCCCCCCCCCCCCCCCCCCCCCCCCCCCCCCCCCCCCCCCCCCCCCCCCCCCCCCCCCCCCCCCCCCCCCCCCCCCCCCCCCCCCCCCCCCCCCCCCCCCCCCCCCCCCCCCCCCCCCCCCCCCCCCCCCCCCCCCCCCCCCCCCCCCCCCCCCCCCCCCCCCCCCCCCCCCCCCCCCCCCCCCCCCCCCCCCCCCCCCCCCCCCCCCCCCCCCCCCCCCCCCCCCCCCCCCCCCCCCCCCCCCCCCCCCCCCCCCCCCCCCCCCCCCCCCCCCCCCCCCCCCCCCCCCCCCCCCCCCCCCCCCCCCCCCCCCCCCCCCCCCCCCCCCCCCCCCCCCCCCCCCCCCCCCCCCCCCCCCCCCCCCCCCCCCCCCCCCCCCCCCCCCCCCCCCCCCCCCCCCCCCCCCCCCCCCCCCCCCCCCCCCCCCCCCCCCCCCCCCCCCCCCCCCCCCCCCCCCCCCCCCCCCCCCCCCCCCCCCCCCCCCCCCCCCCCCCCCCCCCCCCCCCCCCCCCCCCCCCCCCCCCCCCCCCCCCCCCCCCCCCCCCCCCCCCCCCCCCCCCCCCCCCCCCCCCCCCCCCCCCCCCCCCCCCCCCCCCCCCCCCCCCCCCCCCCCCCCCCCCCCCCCCCCCCCCCCCCCCCCCCCCCCCCCCCCCCCCCCCCCCCCCCCCCCCCCCCCCCCCCCCCCCCCCCCCCCCCCCCCCCCCCCCCCCCCCCCCCCCCCCCCCCCCCCCCCCCCCCCCCCCCCCCCCCCCCCCCCCCCCCCCCCCCCCCCCCCCCCCCCCCCCCCCCCCCCCCCCCCCCCCCCCCCCCCCCCCCCCCCCCCCCCCCCCCCCCCCCCCCCCCCCCCCCCCCCCCCCCCCCCCCCCCCCCCCCCCCCCCCCCCCCCCCCCCCCCCCCCCCCCCCCCCCCCCCCCCCCCCCCCCCCCCCCCCCCCCCCCCCCCCCCCCCCCCCCCCCCCCCCCCCCCCCCCCCCCCCCCCCCCCCCCCCCCCCCCCCCCCCCCCCCCCCCCCCCCCCCCCCCCCCCCCCCCCCCCCCCCCCCCCCCCCCCCCCCCCCCCCCCCCCCCCCCCCCCCCCCCCCCCCCCCCCCCCCCCCCCCCCCCCCCCCCCCCCCCCCCCCCCCCCCCCCCCCCCCCCCCCCCCCCCCCCCCCCCCCCCCCCCCCCCCCCCCCCCCCCCCCCCCCCCCCCCCCCCCCCCCCCCCCCCCCCCCCCCCCCCCCCCCCCCCCCCCCCCCCCCCCCCCCCCCCCCCCCCCCCCCCCCCCCCCCCCCCCCCCCCCCCCCCCCCCCCCCCCCCCCCCCCCCCCCCCCCCCCCCCCCCCCCCCCCCCCCCCCCCCCCCCCCCCCCCCCCCCCCCCCCCCCCCCCCCCCCCCCCCCCCCCCCCCCCCCCCCCCCCCCCCCCCCCCCCCCCCCCCCCCCCCCCCCCCCCCCCCCCCCCCCCCCCCCCCCCCCCCCCCCCCCCCCCCCCCCCCCCCCCCCCCCCCCCCCCCCCCCCCCCCCCCCCCCCCCCCCCCCCCCCCCCCCCCCCCCCCCCCCCCCCCCCCCCCCCCCCCCCCCCCCCCCCCCCCCCCCCCCCCCCCCCCCCCCCCCCCCCCCCCCCCCCCCCCCCCCCCCCCCCCCCCCCCCCCCCCCCCCCCCCCCCCCCCCCCCCCCCCCCCCCCCCCCCCCCCCCCCCCCCCCCCCCCCCCCCCCCCCCCCCCCCCCCCCCCCCCCCCCCCCCCCCCCCCCCCCCCCCCCCCCCCCCCCCCCCCCCCCCCCCCCCCCCCCCCCCCCCCCCCCCCCCCCCCCCCCCCCCCCCCCCCCCCCCCCCCCCCCCCCCCCCCCCCCCCCCCCCCCCCCCCCCCCCCCCCCCCCCCCCCCCCCCCCCCCCCCCCCCCCCCCCCCCCCCCCCCCCCCCCCCCCCCCCCCCCCCCCCCCCCCCCCCCCCCCCCCCCCCCCCCCCCCCCCCCCCCCCCCCCCCCCCCCCCCCCCCCCCCCCCCCCCCCCCCCCCCCCCCCCCCCCCCCCCCCCCCCCCCCCCCCCCCCCCCCCCCCCCCCCCCCCCCCCCCCCCCCCCCCCCCCCCCCCCCCCCCCCCCCCCCCCCCCCCCCCCCCCCCCCCCCCCCCCCCCCCCCCCCCCCCCCCCCCCCCCCCCCCCCCCCCCCCCCCCCCCCCCCCCCCCCCCCCCCCCCCCCCCCCCCCCCCCCCCCCCCCCCCCCCCCCCCCCCCCCCCCCCCCCCCCCCCCCCCCCCCCCCCCCCCCCCCCCCCCCCCCCCCCCCCCCCCCCCCCCCCCCCCCCCCCCCCCCCCCCCCCCCCCCCCCCCCCCCCCCCCCCCCCCCCCCCCCCCCCCCCCCCCCCCCCCCCCCCCCCCCCCCCCCCCCCCCCCCCCCCCCCCCCCCCCCCCCCCCCCCCCCCCCCCCCCCCCCCCCCCCCCCCCCCCCCCCCCCCCCCCCCCCCCCCCCCCCCCCCCCCCCCCCCCCCCCCCCCCCCCCCCCCCCCCCCCCCCCCCCCCCCCCCCCCCCCCCCCCCCCCCCCCCCCCCCCCCCCCCCCCCCCCCCCCCCCCCCCCCCCCCCCCCCCCCCCCCCCCCCCCCCCCCCCCCCCCCCCCCCCCCCCCCCCCCCCCCCCCCCCCCCCCCCCCCCCCCCCCCCCCCCCCCCCCCCCCCCCCCCCCCCCCCCCCCCCCCCCCCCCCCCCCCCCCCCCCCCCCCCCCCCCCCCCCCCCCCCCCCCCCCCCCCCCCCCCCCCCCCCCCCCCCCCCCCCCCCCCCCCCCCCCCCCCCCCCCCCCCCCCCCCCCCCCCCCCCCCCCCCCCCCCCCCCCCCCCCCCCCCCCCCCCCCCCCCCCCCCCCCCCCCCCCCCCCCCCCCCCCCCCCCCCCCCCCCCCCCCCCCCCCCCCCCCCCCCCCCCCCCCCCCCCCCCCCCCCCCCCCCCCCCCCCCCCCCCCCCCCCCCCCCCCCCCCCCCCCCCCCCCCCCCCCCCCCCCCCCCCCCCCCCCCCCCCCCCCCCCCCCCCCCCCCCCCCCCCCCCCCCCCCCCCCCCCCCCCCCCCCCCCCCCCCCCCCCCCCCCCCCCCCCCCCCCCCCCCCCCCCCCCCCCCCCCCCCCCCCCCCCCCCCCCCCCCCCCCCCCCCCCCCCCCCCCCCCCCCCCCCCCCCCCCCCCCCCCCCCCCCCCCCCCCCCCCCCCCCCCCCCCCCCCCCCCCCCCCCCCCCCCCCCCCCCCCCCCCCCCCCCCCCCCCCCCCCCCCCCCCCCCCCCCCCCCCCCCCCCCCCCCCCCCCCCCCCCCCCCCCCCCCCCCCCCCCCCCCCCCCCCCCCCCCCCCCCCCCCCCCCCCCCCCCCCCCCCCCCCCCCCCCCCCCCCCCCCCCCCCCCCCCCCCCCCCCCCCCCCCCCCCCCCCCCCCCCCCCCCCCCCCCCCCCCCCCCCCCCCCCCCCCCCCCCCCCCCCCCCCCCCCCCCCCCCCCCCCCCCCCCCCCCCCCCCCCCCCCCCCCCCCCCCCCCCCCCCCCCCCCCCCCCCCCCCCCCCCCCCCCCCCCCCCCCCCCCCCCCCCCCCCCCCCCCCCCCCCCCCCCCCCCCCCCCCCCCCCCCCCCCCCCCCCCCCCCCCCCCCCCCCCCCCCCCCCCCCCCCCCCCCCCCCCCCCCCCCCCCCCCCCCCCCCCCCCCCCCCCCCCCCCCCCCCCCCCCCCCCCCCCCCCCCCCCCCCCCCCCCCCCCCCCCCCCCCCCCCCCCCCCCCCCCCCCCCCCCCCCCCCCCCCCCCCCCCCCCCCCCCCCCCCCCCCCCCCCCCCCCCCCCCCCCCCCCCCCCCCCCCCCCCCCCCCCCCCCCCCCCCCCCCCCCCCCCCCCCCCCCCCCCCCCCCCCCCCCCCCCCCCCCCCCCCCCCCCCCCCCCCCCCCCCCCCCCCCCCCCCCCCCCCCCCCCCCCCCCCCCCCCCCCCCCCCCCCCCCCCCCCCCCCCCCCCCCCCCCCCCCCCCCCCCCCCCCCCCCCCCCCCCCCCCCCCCCCCCCCCCCCCCCCCCCCCCCCCCCCCCCCCCCCCCCCCCCCCCCCCCCCCCCCCCCCCCCCCCCCCCCCCCCCCCCCCCCCCCCCCCCCCCCCCCCCCCCCCCCCCCCCCCCCCCCCCCCCCCCCCCCCCCCCCCCCCCCCCCCCCCCCCCCCCCCCCCCCCCCCCCCCCCCCCCCCCCCCCCCCCCCCCCCCCCCCCCCCCCCCCCCCCCCCCCCCCCCCCCCCCCCCCCCCCCCCCCCCCCCCCCCCCCCCCCCCCCCCCCCCCCCCCCCCCCCCCCCCCCCCCCCCCCCCCCCCCCCCCCCCCCCCCCCCCCCCCCCCCCCCCCCCCCCCCCCCCCCCCCCCCCCCCCCCCCCCCCCCCCCCCCCCCCCCCCCCCCCCCCCCCCCCCCCCCCCCCCCCCCCCCCCCCCCCCCCCCCCCCCCCCCCCCCCCCCCCCCCCCCCCCCCCCCCCCCCCCCCCCCCCCCCCCCCCCCCCCCCCCCCCCCCCCCCCCCCCCCCCCCCCCCCCCCCCCCCCCCCCCCCCCCCCCCCCCCCCCCCCCCCCCCCCCCCCCCCCCCCCCCCCCCCCCCCCCCCCCCCCCCCCCCCCCCCCCCCCCCCCCCCCCCCCCCCCCCCCCCCCCCCCCCCCCCCCCCCCCCCCCCCCCCCCCCCCCCCCCCCCCCCCCCCCCCCCCCCCCCCCCCCCCCCCCCCCCCCCCCCCCCCCCCCCCCCCCCCCCCCCCCCCCCCCCCCCCCCCCCCCCCCCCCCCCCCCCCCCCCCCCCCCCCCCCCCCCCCCCCCCCCCCCCCCCCCCCCCCCCCCCCCCCCCCCCCCCCCCCCCCCCCCCCCCCCCCCCCCCCCCCCCCCCCCCCCCCCCCCCCCCCCCCCCCCCCCCCCCCCCCCCCCCCCCCCCCCCCCCCCCCCCCCCCCCCCCCCCCCCCCCCCCCCCCCCCCCCCCCCCCCCCCCCCCCCCCCCCCCCCCCCCCCCCCCCCCCCCCCCCCCCCCCCCCCCCCCCCCCCCCCCCCCCCCCCCCCCCCCCCCCCCCCCCCCCCCCCCCCCCCCCCCCCCCCCCCCCCCCCCCCCCCCCCCCCCCCCCCCCCCCCCCCCCCCCCCCCCCCCCCCCCCCCCCCCCCCCCCCCCCCCCCCCCCCCCCCCCCCCCCCCCCCCCCCCCCCCCCCCCCCCCCCCCCCCCCCCCCCCCCCCCCCCCCCCCCCCCCCCCCCCCCCCCCCCCCCCCCCCCCCCCCCCCCCCCCCCCCCCCCCCCCCCCCCCCCCCCCCCCCCCCCCCCCCCCCCCCCCCCCCCCCCCCCCCCCCCCCCCCCCCCCCCCCCCCCCCCCCCCCCCCCCCCCCCCCCCCCCCCCCCCCCCCCCCCCCCCCCCCCCCCCCCCCCCCCCCCCCCCCCCCCCCCCCCCCCCCCCCCCCCCCCCCCCCCCCCCCCCCCCCCCCCCCCCCCCCCCCCCCCCCCCCCCCCCCCCCCCCCCCCCCCCCCCCCCCCCCCCCCCCCCCCCCCCCCCCCCCCCCCCCCCCCCCCCCCCCCCCCCCCCCCCCCCCCCCCCCCCCCCCCCCCCCCCCCCCCCCCCCCCCCCCCCCCCCCCCCCCCCCCCCCCCCCCCCCCCCCCCCCCCCCCCCCCCCCCCCCCCCCCCCCCCCCCCCCCCCCCCCCCCCCCCCCCCCCCCCCCCCCCCCCCCCCCCCCCCCCCCCCCCCCCCCCCCCCCCCCCCCCCCCCCCCCCCCCCCCCCCCCCCCCCCCCCCCCCCCCCCCCCCCCCCCCCCCCCCCCCCCCCCCCCCCCCCCCCCCCCCCCCCCCCCCCCCCCCCCCCCCCCCCCCCCCCCCCCCCCCCCCCCCCCCCCCCCCCCCCCCCCCCCCCCCCCCCCCCCCCCCCCCCCCCCCCCCCCCCCCCCCCCCCCCCCCCCCCCCCCCCCCCCCCCCCCCCCCCCCCCCCCCCCCCCCCCCCCCCCCCCCCCCCCCCCCCCCCCCCCCCCCCCCCCCCCCCCCCCCCCCCCCCCCCCCCCCCCCCCCCCCCCCCCCCCCCCCCCCCCCCCCCCCCCCCCCCCCCCCCCCCCCCCCCCCCCCCCCCCCCCCCCCCCCCCCCCCCCCCCCCCCCCCCCCCCCCCCCCCCCCCCCCCCCCCCCCCCCCCCCCCCCCCCCCCCCCCCCCCCCCCCCCCCCCCCCCCCCCCCCCCCCCCCCCCCCCCCCCCCCCCCCCCCCCCCCCCCCCCCCCCCCCCCCCCCCCCCCCCCCCCCCCCCCCCCCCCCCCCCCCCCCCCCCCCCCCCCCCCCCCCCCCCCCCCCCCCCCCCCCCCCCCCCCCCCCCCCCCCCCCCCCCCCCCCCCCCCCCCCCCCCCCCCCCCCCCCCCCCCCCCCCCCCCCCCCCCCCCCCCCCCCCCCCCCCCCCCCCCCCCCCCCCCCCCCCCCCCCCCCCCCCCCCCCCCCCCCCCCCCCCCCCCCCCCCCCCCCCCCCCCCCCCCCCCCCCCCCCCCCCCCCCCCCCCCCCCCCCCCCCCCCCCCCCCCCCCCCCCCCCCCCCCCCCCCCCCCCCCCCCCCCCCCCCCCCCCCCCCCCCCCCCCCCCCCCCCCCCCCCCCCCCCCCCCCCCCCCCCCCCCCCCCCCCCCCCCCCCCCCCCCCCCCCCCCCCCCCCCCCCCCCCCCCCCCCCCCCCCCCCCCCCCCCCCCCCCCCCCCCCCCCCCCCCCCCCCCCCCCCCCCCCCCCCCCCCCCCCCCCCCCCCCCCCCCCCCCCCCCCCCCCCCCCCCCCCCCCCCCCCCCCCCCCCCCCCCCCCCCCCCCCCCCCCCCCCCCCCCCCCCCCCCCCCCCCCCCCCCCCCCCCCCCCCCCCCCCCCCCCCCCCCCCCCCCCCCCCCCCCCCCACCCCCCCCCCCCCCCCCCCCCCCCCCCCCCCCCCCCCCCCCCCCCCCCCCCCCCCCCCCCCCCCCCCCCCCCCCCCCCCCCCCCCCCCCCCCCCCCCCCCCCCCCCCCCCCCCCCCCCCCCCCCCCCCCCCCCCCCCCCCCCCCCCCCCCCCCCCCCCCCCCCCCCCCCCCCCCCCCCCCCCCCCCCCCCCCCCCCCCCCCCCCCCCCCCCCCCCCCCCCCCCCCCCCCCCCCCCCCCCCCCCCCCCCCCCCCCCCCCCCCCCCCCCCCCCCCCCCCCCCCCCCCCCCCCCCCCCCCCCCCCCCCCCCCCCCCCCCCCCCCCCCCCCCCCCCCCCCCCCCCCCCCCCCCCCCCCCCCCCCCCCCCCCCCCCCCCCCCCCCCCCCCCCCCCCCCCCCCCCCCCCCCCCCCCCCCCCCCCCCCCCCCCCCCCCCCCCCCCCCCCCCCCCCCCCCCCCCCCCCCCCCCCCCCCCCCCCCCCCCCCCCCCCCCCCCCCCCCCCCCCCCCCCCCCCCCCCCCCCCCCCCCCCCCCCCCCCCCCCCCCCCCCCCCCCCCCCCCCCCCCCCCCCCCCCCCCCCCCCCCCCCCCCCCCCCCCCCCCCCCCCCCCCCCCCCCCCCCCCCCCCCCCCCCCCCCCCCCCCCCCCCCCCCCCCCCCCCCCCCCCCCCCCCCCCCCCCCCCCCCCCCCCCCCCCCCCCCCCCCCCCCCCCCCCCCCCCCCCCCCCCCCCCCCCCCCCCCCCCCCCCCCCCCCCCCCCCCCCCCCCCCCCCCCCCCCCCCCCCCCCCCCCCCCCCCCCCCCCCCCCCCCCCCCCCCCCCCCCCCCCCCCCCCCCCCCCCCCCCCCCCCCCCCCCCCCCCCCCCCCCCCCCCCCCCCCCCCCCCCCCCCCCCCCCCCCCCCCCCCCCCCCCCCCCCCCCCCCCCCCCCCCCCCCCCCCCCCCCCCCCCCCCCCCCCCCCCCCCCCCCCCCCCCCCCCCCCCCCCCCCCCCCCCCCCCCCCCCCCCCCCCCCCCCCCCCCCCCCCCCCCCCCCCCCCCCCCCCCCCCCCCCCCCCCCCCCCCCCCCCCCCCCCCCCCCCCCCCCCCCCCCCCCCCCCCCCCCCCCCCCCCCCCCCCCCCCCCCCCCCCCCCCCCCCCCCCCCCCCCCCCCCCCCCCCCCCCCCCCCCCCCCCCCCCCCCCCCCCCCCCCCCCCCCCCCCCCCCCCCCCCCCCCCCCCCCCCCCCCCCCCCCCCCCCCCCCCCCCCCCCCCCCCCCCCCCCCCCCCCCCCCCCCCCCCCCCCCCCCCCCCCCCCCCCCCCCCCCCCCCCCCCCCCCCCCCCCCCCCCCCCCCCCCCCCCCCCCCCCCCCCCCCCCCCCCCCCCCCCCCCCCCCCCCCCCCCCCCCCCCCCCCCCCCCCCCCCCCCCCCCCCCCCCCCCCCCCCCCCCCCCCCCCCCCCCCCCCCCCCCCCCCCCCCCCCCCCCCCCCCCCCCCCCCCCCCCCCCCCCCCCCCCCCCCCCCCCCCCCCCCCCCCCCCCCCCCCCCCCCCCCCCCCCCCCCCCCCCCCCCCCCCCCCCCCCCCCCCCCCCCCCCCCCCCCCCCCCCCCCCCCCCCCCCCCCCCCCCCCCCCCCCCCCCCCCCCCCCCCCCCCCCCCCCCCCCCCCCCCCCCCCCCCCCCCCCCCCCCCCCCCCCCCCCCCCCCCCCCCCCCCCCCCCCCCCCCCCCCCCCCCCCCCCCCCCCCCCCCCCCCCCCCCCCCCCCCCCCCCCCCCCCCCCCCCCCCCCCCCCCCCCCCCCCCCCCCCCCCCCCCCCCCCCCCCCCCCCCCCCCCCCCCCCCCCCCCCCCCCCCCCCCCCCCCCCCCCCCCCCCCCCCCCCCCCCCCCCCCCCCCCCCCCCCCCCCCCCCCCCCCCCCCCCCCCCCCCCCCCCCCCCCCCCCCCCCCCCCCCCCCCCCCCCCCCCCCCCCCCCCCCCCCCCCCCCCCCCCCCCCCCCCCCCCCCCCCCCCCCCCCCCCCCCCCCCCCCCCCCCCCCCCCCCCCCCCCCCCCCCCCCCCCCCCCCCCCCCCCCCCCCCCCCCCCCCCCCCCCCCCCCCCCCCCCCCCCCCCCCCCCCCCCCCCCCCCCCCCCCCCCCCCCCCCCCCCCCCCCCCCCCCCCCCCCCCCCCCCCCCCCCCCCCCCCCCCCCCCCCCCCCCCCCCCCCCCCCCCCCCCCCCCCCCCCCCCCCCCCCCCCCCCCCCCCCCCCCCCCCCCCCCCCCCCCCCCCCCCCCCCCCCCCCCCCCCCCCCCCCCCCCCCCCCCCCCCCCACCCCCCCCCCCCCCCCCCCCCCCCCCCCCCCCCCCCCCCCCCCCCCCCCCCCCCCCCCCCCCCCCCCCCCCCCCCCCCCCCCCCCCCCCCCCCCCCCCCCCCCCCCCCCCCCCCCCCCCCCCCCCCCCCCCCCCCCCCCCCCCCCCCCCCCCCCCCCCCCCCCCCCCCCCCCCCCCCCCCCCCCCCCCCCCCCCCCCCCCCCCCCCCCCCCCCCCCCCCCCCCCCCCCCCCCCCCCCCCCCCCCCCCCCCCCCCCCCCCCCCCCCCCCCCCCCCCCCCCCCCCCCCCCCCCCCCCCCCCCCCCCCCCCCCCCCCCCCCCCCCCCCCCCCCCCCCCCCCCCCCCCCCCCCCCCCCCCCCCCCCCCCCCCCCCCCCCCCCCCCCCCCCCCCCCCCCCCCCCCCCCCCCCCCCCCCCCCCCCCCCCCCCCCCCCCCCCCCCCCCCCCCCCCCCCCCCCCCCCCCCCCCCCCCCCCCCCCCCCCCCCCCCCCCCCCCCCCCCCCCCCCCCCCCCCCCCCCCCCCCCCCCCCCCCCCCCCCCCCCCCCCCCCCCCCCCCCCCCCCCCCCCCCCCCCCCCCCCCCCCCCCCCCCCCCCCCCCCCCCCCCCCCCCCCCCCCCCCCCCCCCCCCCCCCCCCCCCCCCCCCCCCCCCCCCCCCCCCCCCCCCCCCCCCCCCCCCCCCCCCCCCCCCCCCCCCCCCCCCCCCCCCCCCCCCCCCCCCCCCCCCCCCCCCCCCCCCCCCCCCCCCCCCCCCCCCCCCCCCCCCCCCCCCCCCCCCCCCCCCCCCCCCCCCCCCCCCCCCCCCCCCCCCCCCCCCCCCCCCCCCCCCCCCCCCCCCCCCCCCCCCCCCCCCCCCCCCCCCCCCCCCCCCCCCCCCCCCCCCCCCCCCCCCCCCCCCCCCCCCCCCCCCCCCCCCCCCCCCCCCCCCCCCCCCCCCCCCCCCCCCCCCCCCCCCCCCCCCCCCCCCCCCCCCCCCCCCCCCCCCCCCCCCCCCCCCCCCCCCCCCCCCCCCCCCCCCCCCCCCCCCCCCCCCCCCCCCCCCCCCCCCCCCCCCCCCCCCCCCCCCCCCCCCCCCCCCCCCCCCCCCCCCCCCCCCCCCCCCCCCCCCCCCCCCCCCCCCCCCCCCCCCCCCCCCCCCCCCCCCCCCCCCCCCCCCCCCCCCCCCCCCCCCCCCCCCCCCCCCCCCCCCCCCCCCCCCCCCCCCCCCCCCCCCCCCCCCCCCCCCCCCCCCCCCCCCCCCCCCCCCCCCCCCCCCCCCCCCCCCCCCCCCCCCCCCCCCCCCCCCCCCCCCCCCCCCCCCCCCCCCCCCCCCCCCCCCCCCCCCCCCCCCCCCCCCCCCCCCCCCCCCCCCCCCCCCCCCCCCCCCCCCCCCCCCCCCCCCCCCCCCCCCCCCCCCCCCCCCCCCCCCCCCCCCCCCCCCCCCCCCCCCCCCCCCCCCCCCCCCCCCCCCCCCCCCCCCCCCCCCCCCCCCCCCCCCCCCCCCCCCCCCCCCCCCCCCCCCCCCCCCCCCCCCCCCCCCCCCCCCCCCCCCCCCCCCCCCCCCCCCCCCCCCCCCCCCCCCCCCCCCCCCCCCCCCCCCCCCCCCCCCCCCCCCCCCCCCCCCCCCCCCCCCCCCCCCCCCCCCCCCCCCCCCCCCCCCCCCCCCCCCCCCCCCCCCCCCCCCCCCCCCCCCCCCCCCCCCCCCCCCCCCCCCCCCCCCCCCCCCCCCCCCCCCCCCCCCCCCCCCCCCCCCCCCCCCCCCCCCCCCCCCCCCCCCCCCCCCCCCCCCCCCCCCCCCCCCCCCCCCCCCCCCCCCCCCCCCCCCCCCCCCCCCCCCCCCCCCCCCCCCCCCCCCCCCCCCCCCCCCCCCCCCCCCCCCCCCCCCCCCCCCCCCCCCCCCCCCCCCCCCCCCCCCCCCCCCCCCCCCCCCCCCCCCCCCCCCCCCCCCCCCCCCCCCCCCCCCCCCCCCCCCCCCCCCCCCCCCCCCCCCCCCCCCCCCCCCCCCCCCCCCCCCCCCCCCCCCCCCCCCCCCCCCCCCCCCCCCCCCCCCCCCCCCCCCCCCCCCCCCCCCCCCCCCCCCCCCCCCCCCCCCCCCCCCCCCCCCCCCCCCCCCCCCCCCCCCCCCCCCCCCCCCCCCCCCCCCCCCCCCCCCCCCCCCCCCCCCCCCCCCCCCCCCCCCCCCCCCCCCCCCCCCCCCCCCCCCCCCCCCCCCCCCCCCCCCCCCCCCCCCCCCCCCCCCCCCCCCCCCCCCCCCCCCCCCCCCCCCCCCCCCCCCCCCCCCCCCCCCCCCCCCCCCCCCCCCCCCCCCCCCCCCCCCCCCCCCCCCCCCCCCCCCCCCCCCCCCCCCCCCCCCCCCCCCCCCCCCCCCCCCCCCCCCCCCCCCCCCCCCCCCCCCCCCCCCCCCCCCCCCCCCCCCCCCCCCCCCCCCCCCCCCCCCCCCCCCCCCCCCCCCCCCCCCCCCCCCCCCCCCCCCCCCCCCCCCCCCCCCCCCCCCCCCCCCCCCCCCCCCCCCCCCCCCCCCCCCCCCCCCCCCCCCCCCCCCCCCCCCCCCCCCCCCCCCCCCCCCCCCCCCCCCCCCCCCCCCCCCCCCCCCCCCCCCCCCCCCCCCCCCCCCCCCCCCCCCCCCCCCCCCCCCCCCCCCCCCCCCCCCCCCCCCCCCCCCCCCCCCCCCCCCCCCCCCCCCCCCCCCCCCCCCCCCCCCCCCCCCCCCCCCCCCCCCCCCCCCCCCCCCCCCCCCCCCCCCCCCCCCCCCCCCCCCCCCCCCCCCCCCCCCCCCCCCCCCCCCCCCCCCCCCCCCCCCCCCCCCCCCCCCCCCCCCCCCCCCCCCCCCCCCCCCCCCCCCCCCCCCCCCCCCCCCCCCCCCCCCCCCCCCCCCCCCCCCCCCCCCCCCCCCCCCCCCCCCCCCCCCCCCCCCCCCCCCCCCCCCCCCCCCCCCCCCCCCCCCCCCCCCCCCCCCCCCCCCCCCCCCCCCCCCCCCCCCCCCCCCCCCCCCCCCCCCCCCCCCCCCCCCCCCCCCCCCCCCCCCCCCCCCCCCCCCCCCCCCCCCCCCCCCCCCCCCCCCCCCCCCCCCCCCCCCCCCCCCCCCCCCCCCCCCCCCCCCCCCCCCCCCCCCCCCCCCCCCCCCCCCCCCCCCCCCCCCCCCCCCCCCCCCCCCCCCCCCCCCCCCCCCCCCCCCCCCCCCCCCCCCCCCCCCCCCCCCCCCCCCCCCCCCCCCCCCCCCCCCCCCCCCCCCCCCCCCCCCCCCCCCCCCCCCCCCCCCCCCCCCCCCCCCCCCCCCCCCCCCCCCCCCCCCCCCCCCCCCCCCCCCCCCCCCCCCCCCCCCCCCCCCCCCCCCCCCCCCCCCCCCCCCCCCCCCCCCCCCCCCCCCCCCCCCCCCCCCCCCCCCCCCCCCCCCCCCCCCCCCCCCCCCCCCCCCCCCCCCCCCCCCCCCCCCCCCCCCCCCCCCCCCCCCCCCCCCCCCCCCCCCCCCCCCCCCCCCCCCCCCCCCCCCCCCCCCCCCCCCCCCCCCCCCCCCCCCCCCCCCCCCCCCCCCCCCCCCCCCCCCCCCCACCCCCCCCCCCCCCCCCCCCCCCCCCCCCCCCCCCCCCCCCCCCCCCCCCCCCCCCCCCCCCCCCCCCCCCCCCCCCCCCCCCCCCCCCCCCCCCCCCCCCCCCCCCCCCCCCCCCCCCCCCCCCCCCCCCCCCCCCCCCCCCCCCCCCCCCCCCCCCCCCCCCCCCCCCCCCCCCCCCCCCCCCCCCCCCCCCCCCCCCCCCCCCCCCCCCCCCCCCCCCCCCCCCCCCCCCCCCCCCCCCCCCCCCCCCCCCCCCCCCCCCCCCCCCCCCCCCCCCCCCCCCCCCCCCCCCCCCCCCCCCCCCCCCCCCCCCCCCCCCCCCCCCCCCCCCCCCCCCCCCCCCCCCCCCCCCCCCCCCCCCCCCCCCCCCCCCCCCCCCCCCCCCCCCCCCCCCCCCCCCCCCCCCCCCCCCCCCCCCCCCCCCCCCCCCCCCCCCCCCCCCCCCCCCCCCCCCCCCCCCCCCCCCCCCCCCCCCCCCCCCCCCCCCCCCCCCCCCCCCCCCCCCCCCCCCCCCCCCCCCCCCCCCCCCCCCCCCCCCCCCCCCCCCCCCCCCCCCCCCCCCCCCCCCCCCCCCCCCCCCCCCCCCCCCCCCCCCCCCCCCCCCCCCCCCCCCCCCCCCCCCCCCCCCCCCCCCCCCCCCCCCCCCCCCCCCCCCCCCCCCCCCCCCCCCCCCCCCCCCCCCCCCCCCCCCCCCCCCCCCCCCCCCCCCCCCCCCCCCCCCCCCCCCCCCCCCCCCCCCCCCCCCCCCCCCCCCCCCCCCCCCCCCCCCCCCCCCCCCCCCCCCCCCCCCCCCCCCCCCCCCCCCCCCCCCCCCCCCCCCCCCCCCCCCCCCCCCCCCCCCCCCCCCCCCCCCCCCCCCCCCCCCCCCCCCCCCCCCCCCCCCCCCCCCCCCCCCCCCCCCCCCCCCCCCCCCCCCCCCCCCCCCCCCCCCCCCCCCCCCCCCCCCCCCCCCCCCCCCCCCCCCCCCCCCCCCCCCCCCCCCCCCCCCCCCCCCCCCCCCCCCCCCCCCCCCCCCCCCCCCCCCCCCCCCCCCCCCCCCCCCCCCCCCCCCCCCCCCCCCCCCCCCCCCCCCCCCCCCCCCCCCCCCCCCCCCCCCCCCCCCCCCCCCCCCCCCCCCCCCCCCCCCCCCCCCCCCCCCCCCCCCCCCCCCCCCCCCCCCCCCCCCCCCCCCCCCCCCCCCCCCCCCCCCCCCCCCCCCCCCCCCCCCCCCCCCCCCCCCCCCCCCCCCCCCCCCCCCCCCCCCCCCCCCCCCCCCCCCCCCCCCCCCCCCCCCCCCCCCCCCCCCCCCCCCCCCCCCCCCCCCCCCCCCCCCCCCCCCCCCCCCCCCCCCCCCCCCCCCCCCCCCCCCCCCCCCCCCCCCCCCCCCCCCCCCCCCCCCCCCCCCCCCCCCCCACCCCCCCCCCCCCCCCCCCCCCCCCCCCCCCCCCCCCCCCCCCCCCCCCCCCCCCCCCCCCCCCCCCCCCCCCCCCCCCCCCCCCCCCCCCCCCCCCCCCCCCCCCCCCCCCCCCCCCCCCCCCCCCCCCCCCCCCCCCCCCCCCCCCCCCCCCCCCCCCCCCCCCCCCCCCCCCCCCCCCCCCCCCCCCCCCCCCCCCCCCCCCCCCCCCCCCCCCCCCCCCCCCCCCCCCCCCCCCCCCCCCCCCCCCCCCCCCCCCCCCCCCCCCCCCCCCCCCCCCCCCCCCCCCCCCCCCCCCCCCCCCCCCCCCCCCCCCCCCCCCCCCCCCCCCCCCCCCCCCCCCCCCCCCCCCCCCCCCCCCCCCCCCCCCCCCCCCCCCCCCCCCCCCCCCCCCCCCCCCCCCCCCCCCCCCCCCCCCCCCCCCCCCCCCCCCCCCCCCCCCCCCCCCCCCCCCCCCCCCCCCCCCCCCCCCCCCCCCCCCCCCCCCCCCCCCCCCCCCCCCCCCCCCCCCCCCCCCCCCCCCCCCCCCCCCCCCCCCCCCCCCCCCCCCCCCCCCCCCCCCCCCCCCCCCCCCCCCCCCCCCCCCCCCCCCCCCCCCCCCCCCCCCCCCCCCCCCCCCCCCCCCCCCCCCCCCCCCCCCCCCCCCCCCCCCCCCCCCCCCCCCCCCCCCCCCCCCCCCCCCCCCCCCCCCCCCCCCCCCCCCCCCCCCCCCCCCCCCCCCCCCCCCCCCCCCCCCCCCCCCCCCCCCCCCCCCCCCCCCCCCCCCCCCCCCCCCCCCCCCCCCCCCCCCCCCCCCCCCCCCCCCCCCCCCCCCCCCCCCCCCCCCCCCCCCCCCCCCCCCCCCCCCCCCCCCCCCCCCCCCCCCCCCCCCCCCCCCCCCCCCCCCCCCCCCCCCCCCCCCCCCCCCCCCCCCCCCCCCCCCCCCCCCCCCCCCCCCCCCCCCCCCCCCCCCCCCCCCCCCCCCCCCCCCCCCCCCCCCCCCCCCCCCCCCCCCCCCCCCCCCCCCCCCCCCCCCCCCCCCCCCCCCCCCCCCCCCCCCCCCCCCCCCCCCCCCCCCCCCCCCCCCCCCCCCCCCCCCCCCCCCCCCCCCCCCCCCCCCCCCCCCCCCCCCCCCCCCCCCCCCCCCCCCCCCCCCCCCCCCCCCCCCCCCCCCCCCCCCCCCCCCCCCCCCCCCCCCCCCCCCCCCCCCCCCCCCCCCCCCCCCCCCCCCCCCCCCCCCCCCCCCCCCCCCCCCCCCCCCCCCCCCCCCCCCCCCCCCCCCCCCCCCCCCCCCCCCCCCCCCCCCCCCCCCCCCCCCCCCCCCCCCCCCCCCCCCCCCCCCCCCCCCCCCCCCCCCCCCCCCCCCCCCCCCCCCCCCCCCCCCCCCCCCCCCCCCCCCCCCCCCCCCCCCCCCCCCCCCCCCCCCCCCCCCCCCCCCCCCCCCCCCCCCCCCCCCCCCCCCCCCCCCCCCCCCCCCCCCCCCCCCCCCCCCCCCCCCCCCCCCCCCCCCCCCCCCCCCCCCCCCCCCCCCCCCCCCCCCCCCCCCCCCCCCCCCCCCCCCCCCCCCCCCCCCCCCCCCCCCCCCCCCCCCCCCCCCCCCCCCCCCCCCCCCCCCCCCCCCCCCCCCCCCCCCCCCCCCCCCCCCCCCCCCCCCCCCCCCCCCCCCCCCCCCCCCCCCCCCCCCCCCCCCCCCCCCCCCCCCCCCCCCCCCCCCCCCCCCCCCCCCCCCCCCCCCCCCCCCCCCCCCCCCCCCCCCCCCCCCCCCCCCCCCCCCCCCCCCCCCCCCCCCCCCCCCCCCCCCCCCCCCCCCCCCCCCCCCCCCCCCCCCCCCCCCCCCCCCCCCCCCCCCCCCCCCCCCCCCCCCCCCCCCCCCCCCCCCCCCCCCCCCCCCCCCCCCCCCCCCCCCCCCCCCCCCCCCCCCCCCCCCCCCCCCCCCCCCCCCCCCCCCCCCCCCCCCCCCCCCCCCCCCCCCCCCCCCCCCCCCCCCCCCCCCCCCCCCCCCCCCCCCCCCCCCCCCCCCCCCCCCCCCCCCCCCCCCCCCCCCCCCCCCCCCCCCCCCCCCCCCCCCCCCCCCCCCCCCCCCCCCCCCCCCCCCCCCCCCCCCCCCCCCCCCCCCCCCCCCCCCCCCCCCCCCCCCCCCCCCCCCCCCCCCCCCCCCCCCCCCCCCCCCCCCCCCCCCCCCCCCCCCCCCCCCCCCCCCCCCCCCCCCCCCCCCCCCCCCCCCCCCCCCCCCCCCCCCCCCCCCCCCCCCCCCCCCCCCCCCCCCCCCCCCCCCCCCCCCCCCCCCCCCCCCCCCCCCCCCCCCCCCCCCCCCCCCCCCCCCCCCCCCCCCCCCCCCCCCCCCCCCCCCCCCCCCCCCCCCCCCCCCCCCCCCCCCCCCCCCCCCCCCCCCCCCCCCCCCCCCCCCCCCCCCCCCCCCCCCCCCCCCCCCCCCCCCCCCCCCCCCCCCCCCCCCCCCCCCCCCCCCCCCCCCCCCCCCCCCCCCCCCCCCCCCCCCCCCCCCCCCCCCCCCCCCCCCCCCCCCCCCCCCCCCCCCCCCCCCCCCCCCCCCCCCCCCCCCCCCCCCCCCCCCCCCCCCCCCCCCCCCCCCCCCCCCCCCCCCCCCCCCCCCCCCCCCCCCCCCCCCCCCCCCCCCCCCCCCCCCCCCCCCCCCCCCCCCCCCCCCCCCCCCCCCCCCCCCCCCCCCCCCCCCCCCCCCCCCCCCCCCCCCCCCCCCCCCCCCCCCCCCCCC